>NW_004797513.1:254806-258473 GCF_000002075.1 Aplysia californica | reverse complement strand
CACACACACACACACTCACACTCACACACACACACACACACACACACACACACACACACACACACACCTGCATACACACTCATACACACCCTTTCAGACACACGCACATGAAAAATCATGATAAACTTACAAAATAATGTTCTTTCACACCTAATAATGACTAACTAGCTCATATTGATAATGAAATAAATGAATTTATATCTTTATGTGCATTCATATTCCAGGGTCTGAAACAAGAGATCAACAGGAAAGAGCCAGAGCTGAAGTCTGTGATCAGCCAGGCAGAGCAGTTGGTACAGAACAACGTCAAGAGCCAGGAGCAAGGTCAGGTCAAAGACGAGACGTCTCAGCAGTTCCAGAAGCTCAAGTTCAGTGCCACGGACCTCAAAGTCCGCTTTGACATGGTAAGCTTCCTTTTTTTTTTCCATCCTCCATCCCTTTATGACCGCAATTTCTTTCTGAGTGAAGAGAATTACTTTTTTTCTTTTTGCTAACTCCACTTTCGTTATTAATCATAATTAAGGTTAAAGACATCAAGAATTAAATTGAGCTGAAAATTTTCCTCTGACTTGTGATATTGGAATATGTACAACTGGCAGTATGTCTGCACTATCCTTATTGGATGGGGAAAGAGAAGTTTGGTTATTTTTAGCAAAGAGTGATGAGTATTTGATATTAAGGCCTTTTTTAAATGCTGGTGGAGATCTTCTGGTTTATGAAATAAACACCATCCAGCGCCTCTCTGCTTACACTCTATAGTTGTTTGTGGAATTACATGGAAATAGTTCCATTGATCCTCTCCCTTTCCTTCTCTCTCTCCTTTTTCCTCTCCTTTTCCCTCACCTTCTCTTTCTCCTTCTCTTTCTCCTTCTCCCTCTTGATTTATGGTCTTATTCTGTATGGTATTATTCTGGTCATAGGTCAACTCAGAGTCCGACACACGTGTGAGCAAGTTGAGCAGAATGGGAGACAACTTGGAGGAGATTTACTACCACCTGGAGGAGCTAGACCAGTGGCTGGACGCTGCCATAGAGAAGACTCAAGACATGCAAGCTGACCGAGTGGACATTGAGTCTCAGTATGAGGCCTTCAAGGTACAGTATATCAGTTTGAAAAAGCTTTATTAAAAAATTTTAAAAAGAAAACTGTCCGTCAGTGGTTTCAAGTGGAAGTTGTTGACAGAAATTAAATTGGAGAGAATATTTTAAGTTATTTTTCTTATTTTTGTTGTTTTGTATAACATTGTTTGCTTTCTTTTGTTTGGACACAATTTTATATCATCTAAAGAAAGGGATGTGCTTCAGACTGTTTGTGATTTCTTACATGTAGTAACCTCAGAAAAAAGGTCAAATATTAAGTACATAATCAGACATGGGATCAGTCGCCGTCGTACATTTTCAGTCGTGTTATGTAATGTTCATCAGGTTTCAGTTTGTGTAGCTAAATAATATCAGTAAATAAATTCCAACTGAGAATTTATTTTTGTGCCTACAAAGCTATTTAGATCGAATTTTTAAAAATTGAAGTAATGTACCTAGAAAGACGATTAGTATAAATATTGTAAGTTCCTTCCTTAAAGAAAGTATTAATGATAAAAGTTTTTAACATTATAAGAAATGTATGGTTTCTCACAGAGCTTTCCCTGATTATTATGCAATGGTAGCACTTTTATCAGTGACTTTGATGTTCTTTGTATCTACGGTATTTTTATTTTCTCAAAACTTTTTCTTTCATCTGTGGTTATTCCGATGATGTTCATAATAGAGTATGTGAGCTTATGTAATTCTTTCTGCTTTCACCTTATTCAAGCTGAACAAATAGGCTCTATGGTAGTAACAGTGTCAGCTCAGTCATCTTTTTATCTCCAAGTTTGATTTTGTGGTGGTTTTACCTGACATATTGCATTGTTTCCTTCGCCTTTAGGAGTTCTTGGAAGATGTCAAGGATAAAGAGGAAGACATGACTGCCATTACAAAATCTGCTGACGCTTTCAAAGATGATGCTCAGGTCTGTAGATTGTGTTTTTGGAAATTTTGTTTCATGAAATGATGAGCAGAAGATTAAAAAAAAAAAAAGATTGTCAAAGATCAAAAAAGATTTTGAAGCATTTGTAACGTTGCTGTAGTCACTTTTTGCTGGTTCGAGCGATTCTTTAAAAACCAGTGTATTATCTCAGTCAGCTTTTTGACAAACAAAAATGAAAAGTATCAACTGTTGTTGGAGGTTTCTCCAAGGCAAAACAAGCACCATTTTGGCTTTTATTGATTTGTTTTTAAATGTAGGTGTTTTTAAACCACCACCAACACAATTTAGATCATTTAAGAAGCAGGCTTCCGATCCAACCCAGGCTCAGAGGTATACAACTTCTTATCAGAAAGGCCTCTGATACTCTATAGAAATTTCTCCTCACTCAGGAATCAAACTCAGGTCTCCTGCTTGCGATTTCAAAGCACACAGTCTCCAGTACCATTTTATAATGAGCCGTTTTCTGTTTGCTCTTTGATTTACATCATACTTGTTCTTTTAGAAACTAAAAATTTGATATAACTAGCTGAGAGTAAAAAAACATGAAGCACTTTTCTGTTATTCAGTTTTTCTTCTGAAATACCGTTCTCATTTAAAGTGGTAGGAAGGCTTGCTGGCATTCTCAGTTTGCCTTTCTTTTGTTTCCAAGATTTGTGTGTGTGTGTGTGTGTGTGTGTGTGTGTGACCGCACGCGCGTATGTGCATATACATGAGTGTACATGCGAGAGAGAGAGAGAGGGAGAGAGAGAGAGAGAGAGAGAGAGAGAGAGCAATTGTATCTGTTCACATACTTTTTTGTTTTAACGTCTCCTTGACTGTTCATTGCTGGCTACCTCTTTAATGCTCTGGCCATGGATTTATGTAATATTTTTTGTATCAGGGGTCATCATTAGTGCGTGTGTACGTATGTGTGTGTGTGATTGGGGGGGGGGGGCATAAGTGCTGTGCGTAGCGTCAATGCGTGATTTTTGCGTCCCACCCGTAGACGCTAGGCCACGGAACGGATTCTTAATAGGCCCTACATCCACACATACGTTTAGTCGTTCCTTCTTTCTGTCTTTCTTTCCTTGTGTCTGTATGATTTTTCCCACATGCCTGTCGTTTTTCCTGGTCTGTCTGTATTTCCTTCTGTCTTTCTTTGCCTGTCTGTATGTTTTTCCTTTTGTCTGTCTTTTCTAATATCCACAAAAGTGCCTTCAGTTCTGTATCTTCTACTCCTAGTGTCCCTTGTCCCCGGGAAGGCAGGCCAGATTGAGCCGCCGTGAACGCCCTCTGGGCTCTTTCTCAATTCCACTTATAGAGACCCAGTGTCAATATTTAGCCTAATAGCTCCCAGCCGTCAAAGCCATCGCCCGCCGGGCGCGTTGACACAAAGTCCTGCGTGTTTAACCAGCCAGAGAAACGGTTAATGGTCAGTTTCGCGCCCAGGTTTAAGCTGACAGATCGGTCACGGGGAATTCCCACACCGAGGTCAAGTCAGTGGGGGGAAGTTATTGGGAGAAGTCGTGGTTAAAAGACTACCAGTGAGAGGGGGGAAGGAGGTATGGAAGATAGCGAGAGAGAGAAGGGGAAGGGAGGGAGAGAGAAAAAAGAGAGAAAGGGAGGGAGGGAGGGAGGGAGGGAGAGAGAGAGAGAGAGCGAG
>NW_004797513.1:225767-253197 GCF_000002075.1 Aplysia californica | reverse complement strand
TCTCTCTCTCTCTCTCTCTCTCTCTCTCTCTCTCTCTCTCTCTCTCTCTCTTTCTCACACGCACACTCACACTTTCTCACATCCTCCCTCCCTCTCCCTCCAACTCACCCTTCCCCCTCCCTCCCCATTTCTTTCTATCTTTCTCTTTTATGTTGTTTATAAGAAGTTGATGATACAGTATTGGTTTTGTGCAATTTAGAGTTTAGTAACGTTTTGAATGTTCAGAACAATTATTTCTTTGTCCTTTATCGCCCTGTCTTTGCCACGCTTGGTTCTCTCCCTTCACCTCATGTCCTTGTATCCCGACAGACTTCACCATGGCTGGCGAGCGTCTGGCGTCTGGCCTGTCTGACGCCGGTCTAGTGGAGGATGCGGGAGACGTGCAGGCTAGCGTGGACTTGCAGAGAGAGCAGCACCGCACCCTGCTGGAGGAGATCTCTGACCACGAGCAGCTGCTGGACGCCGCCGTGGCTGAACAGGAGAACGTCATAGGTCAGCCTTACCTCACATTTAGTAGACCTGCCACACATTAACACTTTGCAGTCACACGGCCAGCTGTACAAAATACCCCATCTGGTCACCCAGCCAGGAGAGTGACTGCAATGGACTTCTTGGGCCTGGCGCAGAACTGTGCCACGTGACCAGAACGGAGAATTTTCACCTTTCACCGTCACATTATTGTGCTAAGTGATCGCAAAGTGTTAATTAGACTGACCCCACATTTAGTGGAGCTGCTACATATTTGGTAGATCGGTAGACCTACCACTTGTTTGGTAGACCTACCATATATTAAATTGATCTACCACATGTTTGGTTGACCCTGGCAGGTAGTAACAATAACCTAATAATGTTAATAGGGGCATTAAATCTATACTATTTCACCATTTAATTTTCCCCTGACAGGTAGGATCAAAGGTCTATATGTCTTACTGTTCCGCTGCACTATACAAATGTCCATTATTGGGTAGATGTGCTTTTCTTTACTTTAACTCCAATTTAAACCATACAGGTCGCCTGGAGGTCGTGGAGGGTGACCTGCGGTCAGCAGAGCAAGTCCTGGAGCAGGACAGGGACGTGAGCCTGGACAAGGAGCAGCTGGGCCAGCAGTTACAACAACAGAGACTTCTCAATGCCACACTCAACAGCAGCCGCTCTCTCTTAGACAGGTACTGTCTGCTCCTCATGCTTCCCTCTGCGTTTTAAAAATACATTTTTAGTTTTAGTAAATGTTTTATGGCACTTGCAATACAAATAAGTCTTATAAGTTCTAAGGATTAGAGGTGTTACTAGAGAGTTGTATACAAACAAAAGAAGGAGAAAAATGGTTGTCTTAGGAATGTGGACATTTTTAACAGTGTCAATCGGATATTTTTTAAAATCGGGGGGGGGGGGGGGGGGGGGATATGGGTTGGAAGTTGTTGCTTGTACAGAGATGATTATCAGAGCAGGTTTGTTTGTACATCTTTTTTTCTGTATATGATATTTGTTACTCATTTTTACTTTATCATCATGCTCATTTTGATGATCCTTACAAAGTTATTGTCCTCTTTGCCCCATAACCTAAGTATCTGTACTGTTTGACTCAGACAAGCTCTTGTTCTTACAGGCTTAGTCAGGAGGTGGCTGGTAACCGTGAGGCAGAGGAAAAGATCACTGCCCTGCAGATCCAGGCTGAGCATCTGGAGAAACTGGCCGACGAGCGCACGCAGGAGCTGGAGGATGTCCTGGCCAACATCGTGGAGTTTGAGACCAGGGCCGGGGAAATGGACGGCTGGCTGGCGGACTCGATCAAAACTCTTAAACCTAAAGGAGGCGCCCCGAAACCTACACGGGCTAAGGTATACATATTTAAGACTTCAGATTATCTCAATTGTATCAGTTGGGGCGTAAAACCTACAATTATTCTCTTTCTCTTTCTTTCTCCCTCTCTCCCTCTCTCCCTCTCTCCCTCTCTCTCTCTCTCCCTCTCTCTCTCCTCTCCCTCTCTCTCTCTCTCTCTCTCTCTCTCTCTCCCTCTCTCTCTCTCTCTCTCTCTCTCTCTCTCTCTCTCTCTCTCTCTCTCTCTCTCTCTCTCTCTCTCTCTCTCTCTCTCTCTCTCTCTCTCTCTCTTTCTCTCTCTCTCTCACTCTTCCTTTCTTTCTTTCTTCTTTCTTTCTTTCTTTCTTTCTTCCTTTCTTTCTTTCTTTCTTTCTTTCTTTCATTCTTTCTTTCTTTCATTCTTTCTTTCTTTGATGCACACACTGACACAAACACAGTGATACATCAATGCATGCCTGCATAATCACACGTACAGACAAACACAGCTCTTTTCTGTGTTTTTCTAAATTCTCACACATAACCGTACCCACTTCCTGGATGTCACAGCCACAGCTCTCTTGTACACGTACAAAATTTTCACACGTAACATTACCCCCTTTTTTTGCTTGTCTCTCCCCCAGGTTGACAGCCTCCATGAGAACAAGAAAGAGAAGGAAGGAGAGATGGAGGCTCTGCGGCAGATGTGCTCGGACATGGTGACCAGCACGGGTGTGCAGGACAGGTACGCCATGAAGGAGACGATGGCCGACGTGGAGGGCAAGTGGAACGACCTCACTGAGCTGCTGGTGCAACAGGTCTCTCTAGAGGTAGGTGGCTGCTCTCTCTTACATATTGAGAGGAAAGGAAAAAGGAGGAAAGGAAAAAGGAGGAAAAGAAAAGGGGGAGGATGTTTATAACTATTGTAAGTTCGATATTTTATCAACATAATCAAGTTGTAATGCATAAGAGCCTGCTTCCTGTTTCTGAGTTTACATGTGCAGTAAAATTTGCAATCTAGTATCCGTTGTTTTCTGTTTTCGATCATGATAGCATTGATAAGTAAGAGATGTTTAATTATTTTTCTATATGCGCCAAAGTTTGTGCATTTTGTAATGTTCACTTTTAAGTGGGGAAATAATTGGCTTGGTGAAATTGAATGTTCCATCTGAATCTTTATACTGTAGGCAGATGTTTTTTCTTGTATATGAATTTGTTTCTTGGAATTGAGTGTAGAGTTCCTCTCCCTTTCTCCCTCACAAGCACACATACTCATGCACTCACACCCACGTACAAACACTCTTTCACACAGGCACCAACACATGCACACACGCATATTCAAAAGGGCACACATGCACATGAACACTTCCACTCCATTTTCTGACTACAATAGTAAAGTGTGAGTCAGACTTCTTCCACTGCCCACCTGTATGTGACCCCTTGTTTGGTTGTGCCCACAGGCTCTGTCAGAAATCGATGGCATGCTCAAGTACCTGGACAAAGCGGAGAACGAGATCAACACGGCCGAGCCCATCAGTGTGGATCCAGAGACTCTGGGAGTGCAGCTCAGAGACCACAAGGTGAGATATGCTTTTAATTTTTGCCTGCTTCCCAGAAAGTTATTTGTTTGGACATTTTAAAATTACATTTGGCTCATATATTACTCTCTGGTTTTGTATTTACGAGAGGCTTCGTTTCATTTTGATATCTATAGGTAGTGTTACTGATCCATTAGAATGTTGGCCATTGCTCAACTGTCAATGGCAAAGCGGTTAAGGAGACACAGGGATTAAACTATAAACAAATTTGTATCTGTCCTGACAAAACAGGAACAAAGCAGTGGTCTTAGACAGGTGGACGTCTTGAACAGTGTCGTTAAAGTGTAGCAAAATTGCAAGGGGGAGTGTGGAGGGGTTGTTTGTACAAACGATTGTCTTTGATAGATGGCCATTAGAGAAGGTTTGACTGTACCTTGTTTTTTTTATCACTGTAGCTAACCCTCATTCTAATCTCTTTCTTTCTGTTTGTGTAATGGTTGTAATGGTGGTGTAAAATTCTTATCTGAATTGAATACACCTCACAGGGTTTTGACGAAGATCTGAAGAACAAGCGTAACGCTGTGAAAGAAATCATCGACAAATGTACTCGTATGCTGCGCGAGACGACCAATGCTCAGACGGACGAGATCAAGTCCCGACTGGACAGCATCAAGACTCAGGCAGACGTTGTGTGTCAGCTCAGTGCGGAGAGGCTGCAACAGCTGGAGGCAGCATTGCCCCTAGCAACGCACTACGGGGAGAACCAGACAGAGGTGACCTCATGGCTGGAGGAGATGGAGGCAGAGTTAGGGGCCCAGGGGGAACCCGGACAGAACTTGGAGCAGGTTAAGAAACAGCATGATAACCTCAAGGTAGGAACACTTTCCTTTTTTGCAATACTCACCTATGTTTAGGAGGTGCCTTTGGAGTTATCTGACTGGTTCAGGGCTATAGGCACCAAGACAATTATCTCCGGCACAATGATTGATATTAGCCCAGGAGATGATCATTCATTATGATAAACAATACTGCGAAGCAAAAGCTATTGCAGGGGAGTTTTTGATGATGCAGATATAAATTGAACTTCTAAGAGAATATGCCACTTCATTCCCCAGATAATATGCCACTTCATTGCCATATGGGGGGGGTGTCTTTGCTTTATTTGCTCTCCACAAATTGTCTTTTCTAAAGTTATAATAGCAGCTTTATGAGCTTTTCTTTTGTCGGTCCTGAAGTGAACTCTAAATAAAAGATGTCATGAACCTTGCATGTAAAGTTTCTTATATTTGAACAAGCTCAAGGCAGTTTGGGTCGGAAACATTAAACTTCTTTGCCAGAGGTACATTTCATTTCAGTACTTTGTGTTGTGCTCCTCAGGCAACTCAACAAATTATCGAGGACCATAAACTGTTCATTGACGACCTCAACTCCACGGGATTGGAGCTCATGGACGTGTGTGCGGAGAGTGACGCAGTTGACATCCAGAACCGCTTGCTGGACATCAACAAGCGCTACGAGGGTCTTAAGTCACAGGCTCGCAACAAGGGCAGGGATCTGATGGATTCCAAGAGAAAGTTTACACAAGAGGTGAGAGTTGATAACAGAGTTCTTTGTGGTTCTTGGTATATAAATATCTTCTTTGTCAAACTTCCAGACTGGTCTCTTCACCTCAGTTGTTTCATTGTATGCTTTTCTCTTTCTCTGAGCTGTAGGGTTTTCCAGGAAAAGCATAAAACATGATGATTATTTGTCCAACTGCTTAGAATATGCATATGAGATTTTGTCTTTAAAAATGTGTTGAAAAATTTTTGTCACATGCACCTAGTAGGAAAGTGTTGTTGTATTTGTTAATCAATAGTTCCATGTTGGAATGTGTTGTTCTTTAAAACCTTACTGTTAATTTTCTTTTGATCATTGACAAATAGTGTAAGTTTAGGGCAAATGTTTCTTGAAGTATCAGGCATTAGAAAGTCAACTTCCCAAGAAAAGAAAAATTGAACTAGAAGCTGACTGTATTGACATGCTGTCTTTCTTCCTAGGCTGGCGAGTCCCTGGATCAACTGCTAGAGGACCTGGATGGCTTACAGCGAGTGGTCACTAATGCTGACCCTATCCCTGCCTCCCCCGACAAGCTCAAGAATGAGATTGATGAAAACAAGGTGAGATAAATGAGACTATTTATCAGAGGGCATTTACCATGCACAAGATAGACCACATATGTTTGTCGGTCAATCTTGTATAAGAAGATAGATATCTCAGCCAAAGATATATCGCCTGTTGTCAGGACCTCTTAATTTCTGCTTATATACTTTTGTTAATGCTGAATTACTTCAATACTGTTGATACATAATCTGTGTCAGTCTTTGTGATTTGTTTCTGTGTATCTGCTAGTACCACTAAGACCAAGAACTTGCTGCAAGACTTCTTTGAGTCTCAGTTTCTCAGTGGGGCTTACCAGCTTCATCAACTTATGCCTTTTTAAAGAATTTTTCATGTTAAGTATTCTTTTCCAGTTTGCTTTTGAAGTTTGTTTTTGTTTTTGTTCTTTTCAGGCAAAGGTTTAAAAAAAAAAATATATATATATTTTATATTATACATCTGACTACTGGAGTTGTATGATAACATTATTGGAATAGACATCACTCTTTACCAATGCTTGATCTTACCATCCTTCCAGGCTGTGTTAGAGGACCTTGACAGACAGAAGGGAGCTGTAGCCAAGGCAGATGAGATATTGAAGAATCTGAAAGCCCATGGTGTGGAGGACCCAGCAGATGGTATGACAAAATTGCTCAATAAATGGTCGTTGTAAATTAATATGTTTAGTTCAGAATAAACAGTGCTTATTTCAGAAATTAAGATATATTGAACTGCTTTTTAGTATTTAGTGCTGACGCTTAGGCTGTTAAATTTAAGTTTGTCTGTGGAAGTAGGCAATAAATATAGGAGACTGATACAAAGATTGAACACTGTCTTTTTCAAACTGTATCAGTTTAACATTTTATTATTGATATTGTGACTTCATCAAACAGCTTCTCCTTCAAGCTTCTCTATTTTTTTTTGTTCCGCAGTTGAAGACATCAAACAAAAAGTGGCTGAAATAGGAGACATGACCAAGAACATCGGCAACTCTGCTCAGGCCCGTGACAAGTCCCTCAACGCGGCCCTCCGTCTGTCGGAGAAGTTCTACGACCTGTCAACGGATGTCATGTCAGGGCTGCGTGACCTCAAGGACAGTTTGTACAGCCAGGAGCCTCCAGGTGTTGACCCCGAGGCCATCAAGGAACAGCAGGGAGAACTTGCCGTAAGATTTTATTTGTCTTGTGTGCTCCATGTCTTAGTCTGTACCTCTTGCTGCATCAATCTGTTCATATTATACACTTCTTTGTCCCTTGATGAGAATTTTCTTTTTTGTTGCAAAACCAGACTCATGTGGTAAGTGCAGGGATGTTTTACAGGGGAAAGAAATCATAGACAAAAATCTATTGTGATTTGCTTTTATTCTTTCCCCATGTAGTACTACTTCACATTACTTTATTATTTGGTATGGGCCTTATCTTCACAATCTTGTCTTAACTGTCCTTTCTATCTCTTCACCAGGAGTTTTTTAAAAGGATTTTTAAAATGAAGAAATGACTGGGGTGTGCTATGAGCTATATTTGGAAACATGTTAAATAAATTTCACATTCAGTCAAATTTCTTGGAGTAAGCCTCTGTAACTGTCATTGGCAATGAACAATTTTATTCCTGTAGTATATACAAATTTTAGCTTTTATTCTGTGCTGTGCAAGTGTAAAAACTTAATACTTTGTGCACTAAGAATATTTCTGTGTACTTTGTTCAGGGCCTAAAGAAAGAGCTGGAAAAAGCCCGTGAGTTGGTAGGAGACAGCAAAGGTTTGGGTGCAGAACTCTGCAACATCTGTGGTGAGCCTGGAGCCATCGAGGTCAGGAAACAGCTAGAAGATCTGGGCCACATGACTGATGATGTCAACGACACAATCCGAGACCGCGGAGACGAACTGAGGAAAGCTTACCAGCATGCCGATCAGTTCAAGAAATTACTCGAGGTGTGTAGACATCTGTCTTTTTTGTCCTTTTTTCCTATATGCTGCGACCGTCATCATTTTTGCTTTTTCACGCAGCATGTTTATAGCTGTTGGACACAGAGAGAGAGAGAGAGAATGTCAGCTTTCCATGTTTGGTTGCTTTCATCACAATCGTCATCTTATAGAAAGGGAGTCAGCTTCCCATTTAAAATATAACAGCTTGTTCTGTATTCACAACATGAATTGTCTTGAACAAGTGTAGACAAAATTCATACATTGCGGGAATAATAACCAGTGTGTAACCTCTCTCTCATAAGACAATGTGCATATTGTTTATGAACTCTCCGCAGGATTAGATGTTGTTATCACTCCAGCAACAGCTGGGCTCTCGCCCCTTAGAATTAGGTGATAATGTGGAAGGTTGTGACCACCTGATGATCTGGTTCCACAGTTGAGCTGAGATGTAAAATTCTTCTCGCTATTTGCTATATTTCAGAAAGTTAGAAACTACTTGTGTACATTTCAGCACGTTTGATAGCCAAGTTCTTTTCCATTTTTGATGGCTATTGCCATCCTTCAACTTTCTTATCTAACATTCTAGGCTATCTCCACATGTTACGTTCCTTGCTATGTGATGATTATTTGATTATTCATTTTGAACTGACAAAAATTATGACAGAAATATGTGGGACACACCCATACACTTTTGAGTTTTTCGCCTGTTCATTTGGGATGGAGTATAAGTTTGTACTCAAGCTATGTGGACTCAAACTTATGACAGCTTAACAAAATGTTTCAAAGCTTTATTTAGCTTCAGGACTGCTTCTGATAAAAATGTGGAAGTTTATTTTGTCTCATCAGCTGCTCTTCCACTGTGATCCTTGCTCTTCGTTTGTGGATCAAGTACAAGGGTTTTCTTTTCTTTTCTCTCTTTTGAGCAAATAACTTTGATGAGCGTGCAATTTCATATATTTTCAAGGGTACAAATTAATCTGCTTTTGGGTTCAAAAGGACACATTTTTGATAGGCTTTGATGGACCTACTTCTTTGCGTAAATTATGTAATGCATTTTCTCAAGTTTCATCCACAGTCTAGTTAGCTTTTGTTTTTAATGGATTTTTTTTTACATGACAACAGTTGTTATTATTATATTTCTACTTTTGTGAGCGGTCAACAGTTGATGATGAAGACATTGGTTCCGTTTTCAAATCACAAGGTAGCAGCTCAAGTATCTTAACTAGGGGGTTACAAATCACTTTTTGACATATTCTGAGGCACTGGAAAGGGGAGCATGCTTTGTAAAGATCTTAGTCGTGCGATTATTTTGTGGAAAATACATGTTTAATTAAAATCACACTTTTTGTTAGTGGATATAGTGATGAGAAATCAATTGATTTCTTCCTGTAAAATTTGAAAAACCCGAGGTTTGACAGTTGTGCTGCTACCCTGCGAGATGCCTTAATTATACAGACATTGTTCATCGTGCTGAGGCAGTGCTTAACTCACAATGCAGATGTTCATATTTTTGTGAACCTGTTTTGATTCATATCATCACCAGCATTAGTTTGTGTACACTGTAGCCTCCATAGTGTGTCTGACATCTCTTATGTTTTCTTGTTTAGAACTTCCTCAGCCTCCAAGAGGTAAGCGTATGGCACTAGGGCTATGGTGGGAGTCGTGTTTTTCTGACATAATTTATATGTGTTGTTAGCAGCTGTGTCTGTGTTATTTAATGACAGCTGAACTCTGTATGCACTTGTTCCTTTTTGAACTTGTTCTGGGCTTCTGTGTTTGTGTTTTTACGTATGTGTGTGTTATGTGTGTTTTTATATGTGTATGTGTGTTATATGCATGTTGTTTTTTTGAGTGTGTATGTCTGTCTGTCTGTTTGTGTGTGTGTGTGTGTGTGTGTGTGTGTGTGTGTGTTTTCATATTTGTGCTTGAATCAGTGAATGGATCTTTATGTAGTACATTTACTTGTACTACTAAGTATTTACACAATGATGTTGATGAAGGAGATCGAGAGGTGGAGATGCAAAGACAAAGAGAGATAGAGAGAGACAGAGAGACAGAGAGACAGAGAGAGAGAGACAGAGAGAGAGAGAGAGAGAGAGAGAGATGGGGAGAGACAGTACACATATGTCTGTGAGAGGGATCATATTATATCTTGTTAACACACTGAAACAAAGTGTATACAGAGATATCAGCTTAGCATAATATTAAGTAGAGCCAGAACACTTTATATATCAACAGGATGCATTTCTGTATCTGTGAACCTCTATATTATCGTGCCGACTGTGTGGAGTTTGTGTCTGTGTTCACGTTGGGTTGTTGTTTGTTGCACATTGTATTCTGTGTGTCACTCTTATAAAAACGTAGTCTGCACTATGGGGCTGTTTGGATGTTAGACATTACTTGCTGATCCAAGAGCTTCAATCACTGGTTACTCTACTATAGGGTTGAAGTGTCAGTGGTACCGTTCATCGCTTCTTGGATTGTGCCTTTTTTAATGTTTGGAAACACTTTGAGAAAGATAATTCAAGTGTCGGAAAAGCTAGCAGGCATAAAGAATTAGAACACCACTTTCCTAGTCATTGTTGTTCTGCGTCTTCCTTTGAAAAAGTCAGTGAAAAGTTTTTGTTGTTGATGGGTTCGAGGGTAGCTTCATAAACAAGTTACAAATTTATCAGCAGAAGAAAAGTCACACAGGTGATGGATCGGACTGATATTGTACGTGAGGTGGTATTGTTCGATAGCAAAAACAAGGATTTCTTTATCACAGATCCCTGGATGGTAAAGTGACTTACATCATTTGAAACGTGGGTTCCAGATCTACAATATGAATTATACCTAAATAAAAGTTCCTGGGAATTTCATTTTTGGGGAATTTCTTTGTCCTTGTCAGGGGTGAGCTAACAGACAATATCTTCTCCCCTTTGGAAGTCTCCACAACTTTCATTTCTTTTTGCAGTGGTTTTTTGGTGTTGACTTTTTTGTCATTTTAACGTAAGCTTTGTTGTATACTGTTATTTAGCTTTATCACTATGTTGTAGTGAGTGTGAAGTGTGGCGCCTGCTGGTACTTTAAATTTTTGTTGTGTTGTGCGCAATTATTAATTGATCAATCTAGCTGCCTTGGAAGGGCACTTCACTTCTTTGATGTATACAAGAAACCAGGTGCACATTACACAAAGAAGAATATTTTTTCAAATCTGTCACCATGAAACTATTGTTTGGAGAATCAAAGATGTTTTTTCATTGATGCAAAGTGTTTTTCTTGTCATTAGTTTTAGTTTTTCTGTTGCTACTCTTTACTCTTACATGTTGATGTCTATTTTCCAGCTGTTACCCTTATATTTTTATGTCAATTTCCTGTTGTTGTATTCCCTTTTCCAGTCTTGTGAACCCCGAAACAAACTGCTCCCATTTTCCTGTGTTTCTCTGGTGACCTGCCTACTCTGTTAATGCCTAGATGCTGATCTGATCTTGTATCTTTCCCTTGATAGAGCCTGAGATGACAGTTTCTTCTAAGCGTTTACTTATTAAAGCCTTGCATGCCTTTTCTGTAGATAAAGCTGATCAGGTCTTAGATTTTTCTGTTATTTGTACTTCTCCTGTTACAGCCCAATTCCGCCCCAGCGTTAGTTATTAACTTTTAGATAATCATAGTTCTTTTCCAGATCTGCTGTATCTTCCGCTCTCTATATTAACGTTCTAGTTTTGATGTGACCCCCTTCTCCTTTTCCCCCGTGTATATCAGTGTTATGTTAGCTCTACTCTGTACAACAAGAATATTTTTGTGTCAAAGATGTTCATCTTGATAATGTTTTCTGAAAGAGGATTTAGCTCCTAGTCTTTTGATTTGCATTTTTCAATGTGCACCCATAATCTCAGTATTTGTAGAGATTATGGTACAATGCGAAATACATTGCAACATTGCAAAACAAGTCAATTAGTATATATTGCAAACAGTCTTTGGAGTGAAGTCATACAATCGTAGTTCTTGGAAAGGTCTTTCTGTAATACCTTGTTGAAGGGAACACAAAGAGTACACTGGGGTTGGGGGGGAGGTTAGGGGGGTGAGGTGGCATAATCAATATATGCAATGTTTGCCAACTTGACATTTTGTCTTTTGAGAGAGTCAATATACTATTGTACTATATAAACGAATGATGCTGTTCTGTATTGCTTGGTGGCCAGTTTGTCAGTGCTGTTGTCAATATCGGTGGTGGCAGGCTGTTTATATATGTGTGATACTATGGGTATTTGGTGCATTCCATGAAAAATTAAACTGCAGTGATACACATAATGGAAGGATGATGACTTACTGAAAAAAACTCTGAGCAGTAATGGAGCAGTTTATATTGGGGGTTTTTTGTGAGGGGGGTGGATTGGGGTGTTATTGTTAGAGAAAAAAAAGATTTCCTCCAACAAACAAACAAAAAAGAAAGAAAGAATGGCTCTATCGTTGCTTAGAATTTTGTTCAGCAGGTCATATCTCTGCGTTACATGTGCCACTGCTTTTTCATTTTTCATGCAATCGCCTTTTTATGCAGTACCACTGGTCTTGGGTTTGTCCTGAAGTATGCTGTATCCTCTATGTGTGTTGTCCATGTGTGGTTGGCAATGATTATTCAGCTACAATTATGAAGTGTATGCTTTTGGCTGTCTGTACAGCTGAGGGCGGGCCTGGAGCGACTTAAGGTAGACATTGTGTGCTTGTGGGCGTGGCTTTGGGGCAAAGGTCACGTGTGGCACCAGGACTTAGCTAATTGCACTAGTTTGTGTGCTTTTTGGCACTGTGAATGCACGCGCAGAGGACGGCCCAAAGGCTCAAGAGATTGGTCCTTGAGGGTTGCTTTTTTTTTCCGTGCATGGTCACTTGAAGACGTCCATGACTTTCCTTGACAGCACTATTTGAGGCACAGACTACACTTGTGTGAGCCGAGAAAGCTGCCATAATCATGCTGGAACCAGAAGTACACATCCTTCTAATTGATTTTCATTGAGAGAACTTGAAAGTTGCAAACTGACAAAAGTAGAAGTTTAAAAAGGAAGAAATTAAAGACACAGAGACCTGCGGTCATTTCAAAATCATCTATTGGAATTTTACTTTCAATGAGGGGTTTAAAATGAGCCGTTATTTGTTGCAGATAAATGTATCCATATACCTCTGCTAAATGATTGTTGAACATTTCTTTGACAGATAATAAAGTTCAGATATGTGATATATGTTGATTGCCTGTCAATGTTCACCACAGGCTGAACAAGGCGGGACTAGTGAGAAGTTTGAGAACGGTTTATATCCTGAAATCCACGACTCTGCATGTTGTTTTGCCTCTAATGTGCACATGTGTCCTCAATACTTATACAATGTCACCTATTATTTTTGTTGTTGTCAAAGTTTGACACCCTACTTTGCACAATATAGACTGTTTCTTAGGCTGGCGTTTAATCTGCGTCTGACCTCTGGTTGAGTGAACGTGTTCCTGGAGGTGTGAGTGGTTGGCGGGTGCTCTGGTGTGGTTTGCTCCTTCTTTCCTATAAACAATCTATCGTCTCTATCTCCCCCCCTTTTTTTATGTTTGTTACTCTCTTGTAACACTCTAATCTTCGGCACTTATATGACCTTATTGTGTTTCAAGTGCGGTAAAACTGCTGCTTAAACTAAACTGTTCCTGGAGGTTTTATGAAATAGCTCAGACCCTACTGTGATTCGTACGCCTAACATCCGCACAGCAGGTCAGGTACATAACTGGCTTCACCACAGTGGTCAGCTGCTAGGACAACATTTTCAGCAACACGGACATGATGTTCGCGACTTGAATGATCCAGAAGTAAAACTGTGTACAAAGAGTAGAGCATGATGGAATTTTTGCACAGCTTACTGCAGTAACACTCATCTCTTTTCTCCCCAGTCAGTGTGTAGAAACTTTTCCCGCCCTGCTGGATGAGACTAACACTTTTCCAAACAAAGCAGTGCATGGTTCCATGCTTACACTGTGCGTTTATTGTTCTTCTACACTTTGACTGTCAAAGTGAGGCTTTATGCGTTTACTGACCCTCTCAATCTAAGTTTCTGATGCTGAGCTCCACTTAACCTTTTCCCACACGCTTCCCAGTAGAGAACTGGTTTGTGTTGTGTTTTCTGAAATTGTGACACCCTCGCAATCTTATAATTATGGTTGTCTTAATTCACCAACATAAGTATAAAAGATAATGTGATAATGTTTTATGGGTTGCTTTTTTTTTTTACTTGTGCTGTTCTAAAAATATAGAAACTTTGCATTCCCCCCCCTTGTTCAATGTGAATATGGGGAAACTGAGAACTTCACATCACATTCTACAAGGGTAATCAGTTAAAAAACACAGTTGAGACTTTTTCGGGGGGTGTCTTTACAGCTTCATAGTAGCAGATTTTGTAGTTATTTTGTGTTAAAGTTTTCGCAACTTTATTTGATACATTTTTAAGAAAAGAGATAATCCTGCTGTATATTTTTGTGTCAGACAGATTTTTTTCAGCTGACCGTAGTGAGAAGACCTTGCTTTTAAAAAACTTGAAACAAAGTTGTGTTTTCTTATTTTGATAGAAAACTCTTGATTATTTTTACATGCATGAAAACAAAATTGTTTCACAGCCCTGATCAAGATTTTTGCAACCTTTTCCCACATTTTTCACAAAATTTTAATTATGTAGTATAATGTTGGAATGCTTTTGTGAAGGGATGTGTATCCAGTGCCTGTTCAGACATTTTCCGCAACTTGATTTTTTCCCCTATAATTAGAAATGTACAGCCAATCTGATGTATAATGCTGTTCCTCTGATTCGTGTTTCAGTCTGTGAACTCATGGCTGCCCAAAGCAGAGCAAAAATTGGCTCAGATGCGACCTGCTTCCGCTGACCCCAAGGCACTACAAGCCCAGATGGAGGAGCTGAAGGTATTCATTTAGTTGTGACTTTGTGTGGCTGTGTGTATGTTTGTAATGTTTCGGCTCTTTGCTAGAGTATGCAATAGACATGAGTTTAATTCTTGAGTCAAGACGTCACTTTTGCAAAGTGTTTCCAAGTTTTTTCTGGGATGGTGCCTCCTATTTAGCCGTGGTTGGCCGGGACAGACAGGGTTGAAGTTATATGTAGCCATCTTCATAACTGGTTTAAATTGTGTTGATAGAGGTGTACAAATTTCACAATCATTTTTGTCTATGCACTCATGTGTGTGTATGCGTAAACACGGGTTTGTGCTTGTTCTTATGTGTGTGTCTGTGTGTGTGTGCATGTGCTTGTTCTTATATATGTGTGTGTGTGCGTGTGCTTGTGCTTGTTCTTATGTGTATGTGTGTGTGTGCGCATGTGCTTGTTCTTATGTGTGTGTCTGGGTGTGCGTGTGTGTCTGTGTGTGTTTGTTCTTATGTGTATGTCTGTGTGTCTTGTGTGTGCATGTGCTTGTTCTTATGTGTGTGTCTGTGTGTGTGCATGTGCTTGTTCTTATATGTGTGTCTGTGTGAGTGTGTGCATGTTTTTATGTGTGTGTCTGTGTGTGCGTGTGCATGTGCTTGTTCTTATGTGTGTGTGTTTCTCTGTGTGTGTGTGTCTGTGTGTGTCTGTGTGTGCATGTACTTGTCAAACAGGTGAAAGTCTTGGACAGTGTCATTATATATAGTATAGAAAAAAACGAAAGGGGGAAAGTGGAAAGTGATCGTTTCGACAGGTGATAGACTTGGACAGGAGGCTGATAGATCAAGTTTCATTGTAGTTTCAATGTACAGTCTAACACAGATAGGTTGAACTCAGAAGACTCGAAATCACGCTTCCGTAGAACCGTGCTTGTGGTCGCGTTTTTTTCTCCTTCTTTATCTTTGTAAGATACCCCTTGTACTACGGATCCCTCGAACTACCGAGGCTGGTCCCGACAAATTCGAGCTATCCATGATATACTGTACTTTCTGTCTCTGTTTGTGTGCAGACGTTCAAGGCAGACGTCCACCCTCACATCACGGAGATGCAGCAGCTGAACCAGGAGATGGCAGCCCTGAGAGACACGTCGCCCATCGCCGCCGAGGGCCTGCACCGCTCTGTCAAACAGGCCAACGAGAAGTGGGCCGACCTGCTGAGGGGACTCACGGAGAGAGAGGTCTGGATGGACTCTTTGGTGTTGTGCTATAATAGGATGGGGGGGGGGGGTTAAATTGACAATTTTGGATCAAATTTTGTTACCTGAGCAATTCACGCCTTACCCTAAAATCAGCTGTGAGAACATTTGGAAAACATATATTTACCTAAAACTGTCTTTCAGAACACTAGGATGTTATGAGGAAACATGATTTATTATGTAACAAATGTTTTTTTCAGTACCTCCATTTTTCACCACTTTTCATTTTAAGTTTATTTTTTATATGGTCACCATTACCATTGTATTTTTGTATAAACAAAAAATACATTATGATACATTTTAGAGATGCTGTCCTGTTATATCTCCTTGCAAAAAATCTATACCTGAGGGTTCACAGTGACAAAAGTAAGTCTGAAAGTTCTTTTATTTGGCTTGGTATGTTTTCTTCGTGAATTTATTTTTCAATGTTCCCTTTTTGAAACAACGGTGATTTTCGTCACAGACCAAACTGACAGACACCCAGCTGAAGGTAGGGGAGGTCAGCCAAGCCATGGATGACATGATCAGCTCCCTCCACGTTGCCCAAGAGGAGCTGGAACATTTTGATGAGATCAAGGGAGACCCAAAGTTCCTTGAGACACACATGAGGAAACTACAGGTAGACTAAATGTTGCACTTATCATTGGCTGGGGGCAAGACTCTGACAAGGCCAAATTGCAAATCAAATGGCATTTGTCAGAGTCTTGCACCCATCCAGCTTTATAAAGTAGCCTTCGGAAGAGCAATTGAATGATGGGGACCTGACTTAAGAGTTTGGAATCAGAGTACCTAGCGGCGGTCTGTACAAAGATATAGCTGACGTTTTAAAGCTATGATGAGCTGATAGTTGCAGACAGAACAACATAGTAGGCAGATTGGAATTATATTCTTAAAACCACTTGACTGTGTCGCTCATAGTGGGTCCCTTGACCCGCACTCCCAACATGCATTGTATCTGTACATCTGCGTTTTGGGTCAATAGAGACATGCGGCTGGTAGATGCACGCTTTTCCCATTTGCACATGAAGCCATGAGCGTCGGATTCCCTTTGCCAGATGTTGGCATAATAATATAATGTAAGCGCATATGCAGTGTGCTGAAGACTGAGCCAGTGTATTACAATATAGTTTCAAATGTTGCCTTTTTTGAGACAGCAAAGGACAAATAAGACCAAAATGCTCTGCCAAGGGTGAGAGTCGAGACCAAAAGGGATCTTTAGTTGATTCAGTTTGTATAATTTTAAAGATTTTGTTCAAATTTTCACAACAATTCTTCCCTCATTGCAACATCTGTCTCTTGAGTTAAAGAAGTTGCATGACAACAGTTTTGCTTTTATTGTGGGCTGGGGATTTTTTGTCCTTTCGTATTTCACAGTTATTTTACTGCGCTCAAACCCAACACCACAGGACATGGATTATGTATTGACAATCTGTAGCTTGGGAATATGAAGTAAGCTGTATACCTTAAGATTTTTTTTTGACCATTGATCTATGTAACACATGAGAAATTTTACAATTAATACTTTTTTTTTTTACGTGGCTATTGTTACAATTATTCCTCTTTTTCTTCTACCCACTGATTCCAGCTGGTGTATTTTATTTGATACTTGGAAAAATATGTCTCCTTCTTATACCTAGTATGATGTCCTGAATCGTTCTTGTTTATTGTATATCGTATAGTAGTTGGACCTTCAGATGTGATTTTAATAATGAGTACCTTCTTCATCCTGATCACATCACACTTGAAGAGTGATGTATCTGTTATATACTGAGTGGGCGCTCATACGACCTTATACAGTTGTGAGTGTGGCAAAAGTTTTACCAAACTAAATATACTAATCTATCCTGCTAAGTTCCTGTGTTGGTGTGTACAGCTATGGGGGCCTGTGTGTTGCTCTTTCAGTTGTTGCAGTCTGACTTGCGGAACAAGGAGAAAGCGGCCCGCAAGCTCAACAAAGCCGTGGACGAGGTGGTGGCCCAGAGTGGCGTAGACCCAGCCCGGTCGCCGCTGTGTGACAAACAGAAGGAGATGAACCAGAAGATTCGGGGGACGCAGGCCACAGCTAGGGAGAAGGAGAACAAGCTGCAAGAAGCTATGAGACAGGTCAGATAATACGAAAACATACACAGGTGTTAGTACACACACACGCGTGCCTATACACACATATATGCTCATACATGCACTCACACACACACACACACACACACACACACGCACACATACACACACACACACATACACACACACACACACACACACACACACACACACACACACACACACAAATACACTTATACACAGAGACTCACACACCTGCAAAGGGGTAGAGGGTGGGGGGATGATTTTCATCAATGCTGCAGCAGTCATGACTATATTGTGATTCCCTATACATTGAAGTCCATTACCACCAACGTGGTACATGATACCCTGAAACAAATCTGAGTTGACCAAGGTGAGATGGCAAATAAAAATTTAAAAATTTCAATTTCCCTTTAGTTTTCTCTGCTGCTCAACTTTTTCCCCACTGCTTACTGCACACTCTGCCACCAGTCTCTGTATTACATTTAAATGATAAAATAATTGTATATGGAAAGCGTTAAGACCTTCTTTCTTTGCTGCATTGAAATTTGCATGTCTTTAATAGTTTACTGGCTTTCTATCATGATCTTGTTTTTTCCCATCTAGTGCAGCATTTTCTTATGAAGTCTTCAGAATTCTCTTCAGCAGCATTTTCTCGTTAAATCTTTATAATTCTGGTCATACTTAACAGGTGAAGAAGTTCTTGGGTGACATGGACGACCAGCTGTCAGCTGTCAATGACTTCCGTGCGGAGCTGAAAACTAACCAGCCTTTTGGTGCCCTGCCAGACACATCGGAGAAACAATATGCAGAGTTTTTGGTAAGTTCTGAGCCCATATTAGTCTCTAACATAATAATATTTGATGATTGAATATCATGTTATCCTGTTTTAGCATTGTTCAACGAATCTTATATGCGTATAAAAACTTTCTCATCATACCATTATTAGATCTGCTCTGTTTTTTCCTTCACATTATATTTCCGGCTGTATTTGTTTTAAAAGCCTAATTATTGTCTTAATAGTTTAATACTTAAGTGTACTGTGACTTTTGAAGAATAATGTTTGAAAAGGAATTAAATAGAAATTTCCGTTACTCCCCTTATTTATGTAGAAATACAAAGTAATTGTAAACAAATGTCAACCGATCAACATATTATTTCTTACATTACCACATTGTTTTGAAAATTTGCACTTTGAACCAGTTTTTGATATTCTGTGGAATTGTTTGCTTTGATTTATTTTTTAGAGAGGTGAAAACTTCTTTTCTTTTTAAGTTGTCAGCCTTGATGATATTTTTTTTAATGCTTTCATTGAAGTCTTAGATAGGTGTGTATTTGTACCAAGTGGTATTAGGGATATTACTTCAATGCTGTAACAGCACACTTGTTCAACAGCCCCTCATATCCTTTATAGATTTCCAGGGAATTGAGTTGAAACAATTGTAAAAATGTAAACATGTTTATTGTTTATTTTCTTATTCTGCTCATGTTTGGCTGACTTTCTTTTCCCCATATTTTTGCTTTTCCCTCCTCTTGTATTCTCATCAGTCAAATTCTGTTTTGTTTCTCTTCTTTGCCATTTTGAGTTACCTTTCCTTACAGTATTACCACCCCTAAAACTAATGTTGTATGAAGCAAAGAAGACTGTGTAATGAGGTAAAAAAAAGTTGTACACAACAACCTCCCCCCCCCCCCCCCCACCTCACACACACACACACAAATACGCACAAATACACATACACACACACATACACATCACACACACACACACACACACACACACACACACACACACACACATACACACACACACACACACACCAGTCACTTTACTTTACACTGTACCATTGGGAAAACAAATCACCTTCGCTCTCTTAACACCCCCCCCCCCCCTCCCCACACACACACACACACACATCAGTCATCTTTGCTTCACACTTTGCCCCCTTTCCAATATATATATATCCTTTCCCCTCCTGTGTTGTTGCATCTTACCCCACGCTTTCCAACAGAAAAAATGTCAGGCTCTGGATGGTCAAGAGAAACCCATAGAGGCTTTGCTGACCGCCGGTCAAGAGTTGATGGAGCAGTGCCGGCCTCAGGACGTGGGCCAGGTGGCCGATCGTGTTCGCAGACTCAAGGAGAGGTGGGCAGATACCAAGGACAGGGCCAGGAAGAGGAAGGTAAGACACTTGATGACGCTTTCATGATTTTTCAGCAGATAATTAAATTGTAAGCTGTGCCCATCCACAAGTGAACTTCTTAAACGCCCAAATTGTGGCAAACTCTTCTCTGCCACTATTGGTCTCATTGTCTATTGCAGAAGCCACAAGTCATCTTAATCCTAAATTCTTCAATTTATTTTTACTCTTAAAGAAATATTCTCCTTTACAAACACGTTGGTTATTGTCAAACATCGACGGATGAACAATTAATGTTATAATGATTTTCCAGTATTGCAAGTAATCTGTGCAGCTTTCAGAGTGGTAATATTGCAATAGGCACAAAAACTATTTTTACTCTTTAGTTTTTCTGTGCATCGTTTGTGGAAGAAATTGCAGTCCCAAAGAATGCCTTGTACTGCTTCGTTAGATTAGTAGATATCTACTTAGCTCCTGGAACCTGAAGTGTTCGACAATTATTTTTTTTTATAACATGTTTTTTGTGTTACTAAGTAAAAGTCAACCTGCTGCTTTGTATGCAATCCAGTTGTTATTTTCTGTGAATTCAAACCAGTAATTTCTTAAAATCTTTGTAGGTCTTTGGTTCTATGCGCCCCTCCCCCTCTCGCCCATGAAATGAAATGAGCAAGAGCATGTCGTAGAATTAATTGTTTTGACATATTTGACGACAGGAAAAAATGGAAGAGCACTTGCGTAATGTGGAGCAATTCCACGAGACCCTGAAGACCTTCACCGATTGGCTGAACTGTGCTGAGGTCAACATGAGGAGCTACAAGTACCCCAGCAAACTAGTAGACACAGTCACCAAGCAGATACAGGAACATGAGGTCAGTAGGTTAGAGGGTCAATGAAAGCATGCTTGAATGTATGTTTCTTTGTGTGTATGTATGTCTGTGTGTGTGCATGCATGTGGGAGGTTGAAGGGTGTTTCTGGTGAGTTGTACTTTTGTTGTTTATGTCTGTCTGTTAACCCTGAGAACATCTCGCCATTTACTGTTTATGGCTATCCTAAATATTTATTTTCACTAAAGGTATTGAGCAAAAAAAACAAAAAATAAGTTAAAATTTCCAAATGATCAGAAAATGCCAATTTCTTCGATCTTATTATTTTGACGAGCGCCTGATTTCACCATGATGACTCATTTCATATATATATATATGTACACGTTTACATATCACCCAACCAGGTCATGAGGGCTGACTTGGAGTCTCAGGCTGAGAAGATGAGCGTGCTGGAGCGGACGGGCACATTCCTTAAATACTTTGGCCGCAAACAGGACACGACCTACGTGAAGAACTTGCTGGTGGGCATGAGGCTGCGCTGGAAGAAGTTACTGAGACGAGCTGACGAAAGGGGCAGGCTACTGCAACAGGCCTACAGGGAAGACAAGAGGGTGAGTTGTCTCCCTTGATGGTGTTAGAACCCTAGCTTTTAAATTTGACATTTAATTTCTATTGTTTTTCATAGACCGCTCACTGTGTCGAATTTTGCCTCTCTATATCAATGTAAATGTAGAATCACAGATTTAACTGGAGATAATCATCTTTTCTTTTCAACAGTCTTGATAGATTTTTCTTGTCGTCTGGTATGTATCATACAAGCAGCAGTATTATCAGTCACAGTGAAGACTTGAATTGGTAGATATGGAATAAACTGGCTGGCCACGGAGTTAAAAAAAATAAAAAAATTTTAATTAAATATTTTAGTCATATGAGCCTTCCATAAGAATAGAGAATCCTCTTAATAAATAACATTTGTATAGTGCATATCCCTGCTCAACAGCAAAGTCTATGCACTTTACAATCTATGAACATTCTCAAGTTCCCGGGAAGCATACATTTTAACTGTAAAACTGTGTGTGTCCAGTTTGACGAGTCATGGCGTGGTCTGTGTGACTGGCTGGACGACAGCATGAAGACCCTGAACAAGTTCCTCAGCCCAGGCTCCCAGCCGGCGGCCATGAAGCAGGACATCGATGAGCTCAAGGTGAGTTCAGGCTTTGCCTTGATCGTGTCAGATGTGTGCACAGAACTAGCTCATACCATTCCGCGGAGCAAACTCATACAATCCCACACAGCAGACTCATATCATTGCACTGAGCAAGCTGATACTGTCGGCAAGCTGTTCAATTCTTCTAAGCCCTGAAAACAAAATTTTTCTGGGGAGAGAAAAGGAATTTCATTTTTTTAAACAATTGCATGAACACATAACGTATTTCTTCTTGCTTTTTTTTCAACATTTAGAATTTAAATTTCGACAAAATACTTTTGGAGTACATGCAACTCACAACACTGAATTTTAAAATTGCAATAGAAACAAATTTCAACATTTTGGACTTAATGCATTTGAACAGCTGGCTGACAATGTGCTTTCTGAATAAGAAGCAGTAAATGAAAGTTTGGACGTTGACAGGTTCTGCTTTTTTCCAGCCCTTCTGTTTCTTGTACATGTTTATGTGCCTCCTTTCCTTTGTATTCAACTCTTCCTTACATGCTAAAATTTAGCATATCCATGATTGTGTCAGGATCAATTACGTCATAGCATTGTAGTCATGATTCTGATGATGCCCTTCTCTTTAACTCAAAGAGACAGAAGACAGGTTTAAAGATGTCTTATATGCAGAATAAAGAAGGGCTGCAGTTTATCTTTAAATCCTCCTGTCAAGTTTGGCTGATCTCAAGTTCTTTTTAAGCGTAAAATAACAGTACCAACTCCAGAGAATTTCAAAGCACTGGCACAGTGTAAAAAGGACAAAGAAGACAGTTTTTTACATGGTACTAGAATTATCGATGGTTTCACTGTAAGGAACAGTTTGCAGCGTAAGATTGCAAAGTCTAAGGTTGTGACCCATTAACTCAAAGCCATTTCTGGATGTAGACTGTACACTTATTCAGAGCTGTAGTCCAAGAATATCATTAGCCAGGTCATCGGTCAACTTGAAAAGCTCTCATGGTCAATAGTCATATTGGACATGCTCCCTCCCTGATGAGCCGCATGTTGCTGGTTGCCCTTTATGCCTTCAGCTTGTCCATGGTCAGTTCTTTGTGACTGACTTTTGTGACTCACTCTGGAGTGTTGAGATGCATGATGCATGACAACCTTCCCCATGTCGTAAGCTCTTTGTTCTGGCATATTCCCCCATTCCCTGCTCTGACCTGGCTCCAGGTTTCTGGCTGAACATGCGACGCTTTGAGCTTTTGATTGCTCCCGTCCCTTCTTTTTCTTCTCAGGGCTTCTCACTTGTTGTTTGTGTTTGGGGGTCCATGTTGATGTCATCTACTGCTACTATTATCGTGGTTATCAAAGTGTTCTTCCTAGACCGCTCTAATTTCTCTGTTCTGCTCAACTTCCATTCCCTTCCTATTATATATAAAAGCTTTATTATATTATTCATGTTCTTTCTGATCATAGTGTCTGCATTTTCCCCTCTTTATCCTCTCATAGTTTCTTAGTGTGCTTGTGCCATTCCCGTAGACATTTTAGTAAATTGCTGGACTTACATAACTATTTTCATCCTACACAAGGTGCTTTTACATTTTATGTGTGTGAGTGTGTGTGTGTGTGTGGGGGGGGGGGGGGGGGGGCATCATTTTCTGTTCTGTGGTGTATCATTTATCATTTCTGGTTTTGTGTTTGAAATGTTTTGGGGAAGGGATGGGAGTGGAAGGGGAGAAAGGGATTGGGAATAATGTGTTATTATGTTTCTATTTTCATGTTGCACATTGTGTTTTTTGTTCATTAAAAATTATATATTATATGGCTTATTATTTTGTATCGCTTCAGATAGCTAGTTATGAACTGTATATTTATATATATACATATTTTTATTACATGTTGGGGAATGCACGTCTCTGTGGAACCATGCCATGTGTTGCATCCGCCCTCAGACCATGAATATTAATGCTTTCCTTTCCTCTCATCACCTCCTTTTCACTTCAGAAAATTGAACTAATCCGGGTAAGTGAAGCAACCACACCACCATATTGCCTCTAGCAGTCTAATCCGTGTGTGCATTTGTGTGAAGTTCCTAATCCGCCTCTCTTGTTACTTTTTTTTCTTCTCATTTTCGTGAATTATATTTTCATCGAAGAAATTAATAATAATATACAGAACTACTTTCTGTAATGAACCTCTCATTCGGTGTATTCTACTTTGTGATTTAACTTTTAAACGTCTGAAGGTTTCGGTGAAAAATTAATAGATAATGTATAGAACCCATTATATTAAGGGATTGATATACTATGCGAGTCAACATGGTGAAATCAGGTGCTCTTCAAAACAATGAAATCACCGGCATTTTTCTAGCGGTTGGGCAATTTTTTTTTCGAATTTTCCATTTTTAAAAATTTTTGGGAGGAGGGGGGGGGGGGGGCTCAAAACCTTTTATATCCATTTAAAAACACAATTCAGTGTGGATTTTTTCCTGAAAATGAAGAAGCTTTAAGACGATACTGTTAACTCCAAATGCCCAAAAACTGACAAGCGCCTGATTCCACCGCGCCACGACACATCTAATAGTTTATATCAGTCTTTTTGGGCATTATGTGGTCGTTCGAGATGCATTAAGTCAGGTCCCAAACCTATGTACGAAAACACGATAAGCGTCATGCACTTTGTGACTATTTTAAGCTGACATTCTAAAAGCAAATCCTGTCTAACTATATCATAAGTTCTTCACCCCAAAAGAGTGCGCATAACTAAGGCTTGACCCCTGTCCCACTGTGCCCCGCTCTGTGAGGTTTTGCTGTAGATCGCGGCTTTTTGCCTTTAGAGGGGAGAGTTTAGCTTTGATGTTCATGGGGCTCATTCCATGCTACTATCTTGCCTTTAGGAGGGAGAGTTTAGCTCAATGCTTGTGAGGGCCATTCCATGAAAAATGAAACTGCTGTAGCACACATAACGAAGAGACGATGAGTAGCTGAACAAAAAATTAAGCAGTGGTAGAGCCATTCTTTATATTATTGGGGTTTTTTTGTTTGTTTGTTTTAAAATATATTTTGTTTTGTTTGTTTGTTAGGGGCAAACTTCCTCTTATGATAGAACCAAAAAAAAAGAAGAGAAAAAAAAGAAATAAAATCAATCAATCAATTGAGAAAATACCCCCGCCCCCCAAAAAAATTTTTTTTTTTAAAATCACGGCTCAACGCTCCATATATGTATGAGACATTAACATAACTTTCCTGCAGATCGTCACCCCCGCGTTGCCTGTGCCACTGCACTTTCAATGTCCATGGAATGGTCCACGAAGAGTAGTGTTCAGACCTTGTGGTTTGAAAGAAAAAAGACAACAAAATTGGTGGCTATAGGTAGTGTTCTTGGAGATCATAGCCAGTGTTTTTTGCCTGCTGCCCAGTGAATGGTCCTTCTCCCAGGTCGTGGGTCCTGTCTATGCCGACCCCTCCGACCCCACACCCCCACTCCTTTCTCAATCTAAAGCCTGCACAGTCCACCTCTTTTGCTTTTTTGCTTCCCTTCCCACACCCATTCCGACCTCACGAAACATCTTGTCTTATCTTTATCCCATGTGTGGCTCAGCTTTCAATTTGTTGCTATTTTGGTGCTTGCTTCTTCTTCTTCATCATCATCATCATCATCATCATCATCATCATCATCATCATCATCATCATCTAGTAGCGTAACGTATGGAGACATGGACTGTTTACGAACAGTTTGATACGAATTTCCAGCTCTTAATATTTCACCTCTTGGGCTTCACCCGAAACCTAATAAAATAAACTGCCGGTACAGCAACAATAACATTCGCTGAGTGAAATGGTGGTTTATTGTACATCAGAAATAAAATACGGGACTACTAAAGAAAAAAAGTTAAGTGATAGTAAAATGAGAGACACTATTGTCTATACACACAGGGAAGGAACAAGGAAAATCATGGTCGAGTAATTTGCATTCTGGTCTGGTGACCAATCAGCGCATTCACTATTTTTTATTTCTGAAATTATTTATTTGTTGTTGTTTTTGTTTTCTTTTGTTTTAATGGGGGTTTTTCTTTGATTTCTGTTGCTTAAAAAAAATAATCCAGGATTGAAAAAAAAAAGATTGGTTTTGTTATTGATTTTTGTACGGGCTACAGAGATAAAAGAGTCCGTTTTTAGCCCAGTTCTCATTAGTGAGCGCTCGATTTAGTCCATAACGTGAGCAAGTTCATTAGCGTTTTCAAATACGATTTATTGGGCTGTTACTTTATATCGGATTTGCCTCGTGACCGCTCTGTAGAATCTAGATTTCCCCAAGCCTTTTGTACTGATATGTATAAGAATGTACGCACATACCGATACAAGAATAGCCTGTGTCGTGTGCACAAAATGCAGGGTAGTGCTTTGCTGTATGTCTATTATCATGAATTGTTCTACATATTCCATAGATATTATCTATTACTTTGAACTGACAGAATACACGTATCTTGTCTGTTGTCTTGCTGACTCGGTCTCAAAATCTAACCCTACTTTGTATTCAAGCTGTATAATATTTCTGTGACTGACATTTTGTAATCTTGGTAATCCTGATACATGTATGTATCGCTAATGCCCCTGTGTGCCGTGAAAAACTTTGCCATTATACTTTTATTGTCGAATTTGATGTTATATATCTTGTTTCTCATGTCTAACTTCCCGTTTTACAGATTTGGCCGTCCTTGCGGTTTTGTTTTTCCATTTTTCGGTTTGTTTTTGGTTGTTCTTTTCAAAGTTTTAATTTGTTTTTGTTTTTGGTTTTAATTATCCAATGCAGTTCATATGAGGGAATTTTCTTATCCAAAAAGTACCGAAGAAATTGAAATGCATGTTCCGTTTTATTTATGAAAGTTTTTCTCCATTCGTTTTTTAATAAGGAGCACGCCCTTGCACAAATACACAAACTCGCTTTCCCTAGCATGTTCTCCCTCAAGTACTCTCTCCTCACGGGGCTCTGGTAGTCGAGAGGTTCCGGTGTTCGCCTCTCTTTCAATATGTCCCAGGTTCGAATCCGGATAGCGAAGGAAAATTTTCTTCTCTAAAACGTTTTCCTTTCACCTCCTTTCTTGTTCTCTGACAATGTTCTTTCGTCTGCTTTCGTCTCCACTTTCTGCCCCCATCCCCTCATCCCCTTTATCTCCTCTGGGCTCCTGACTCTTTCTGCAGACCTTCTACGACTTCTCCTTGGCTCCTTCCTACTCCTGTCCTTCAGCCGCGTCCCTGATATTTTAGTAGGTAAGATCTACACCTCGCCTTCTCGGACAAAGGCGAAACATATAGAGGTCCCTTGTGCAAGTTGCACACGTTAAAAATCCCTTGGTGGTCCAAAGTCGATAAGAGAAGGCTTCGGCCTCCACCCGGCAAAATTCCAAATTTCCCACCGATTGAAAAATGTTTAATGTGTCCCGCGCGCTCATATGACCGTTTACAGTTGCGAGCGCCGTAAAACACCGAAAAAAAAAACCAACCTCTCTTCTCACCAGCACGGCCCGGGTATGGCTCAATGTGCACCCTCCAACGTGCACACACGTTATTGTACCAATGCTATCTCCGAGCCGTAAGACCGGGTCTATGGAGTAACGGTCAGAACTAGGCCATCTTAGTGCGCCTATAAGGTCAGTTGTACATTTCCGTCGCATGCAGAAGACCCAAGTTCGATTCTCGTGCG
>NW_004797513.1:216124-223645 GCF_000002075.1 Aplysia californica | reverse complement strand
GCGGGCTGGCAGGCCAGCTGGAAGGCAGACAGACAGCAAAATATGCAGCTAGGGACAGACAGAGGGAAAGGGGCATAGTGAGGATGTGAAGAAAATAAATTACAGTTTTTAAAGTAAATTCTCAACGCCATATTTCACCGGCCTTTATAGAGACGAGGCAGACAGCGTGTCTAATTTTTGCAGGAAATTCCTCCACATTATGTCAGTGAAGTGAAGCGTGTGTTTTTGTGAAAACTGCTAGTGTCAGCTCCTTAAGGACCAGCGCTTTTATGTCTTTTTCGATGGAGGGAACTGGGGCATGCTGAACTGATGAGGAAAAAATGTTGTCGTTGTTGATGTTATTGGTGATGGGGTTCTCTCTTTGCTGTTCGTGTTGTTGTCGTTGTGGGTTGTTGGCGGGTGCTCTAGACATGTGGTTTGCTCCATCTTTCCTATTACCCCGGTAAAGTAAAACCTATCTCGTTCTTACCTCTCCTCCTTCTTTTCTTCGGAGTTACTCTCTAGTAGTAACATCTCTAATATGCGGATTTTATATGACCTATTTGCGCTAAAGTGCCGTAAAATTTTTAATAAAACTGTAAACGTTGCTTTTGTTGCTTCTGTAGTTTGCGTTGTTGCTGTACTGTTGGTGCTGATGTTAGCGTCATCTTTGCCGTTTTCCGAGTTTCTTGTGAGTGAAATATCGTAAAGTGGGAACCGTAGAATGGCTCAATTAGAAAGGACACTCGAAGTACCGGCTTCTTGTACGCTAAGACCGTAACCCACAAAGCCAGTACATTATAATTTCCTCTTTTTGTCTCGGGTCGTTACTCAACATTTTCTCATGCTATGAAACTCAACTTCCGACAAACGTTGTCTCCGGACTTTTCACGATTTTAAAATAAAACGTACTTTGTAAAACTAGTGCATTCGAAGTTTTCGTCGATTTCCAACCTGTAAAATTGAATATAGCCCCCACCCAACCCCAGCCCAGCCCTTTTCCTCGTCCTTTCCCAGTCCCAAGGCTGACGTCTAGTTTTCTTTCTGTCTTTCAAAGTTAGACAAAGAGAATGTTTGGGCTGCCCCGTGTGACCCACTTTGTTTGTTTGGTTGATTGATGATAACTGGCTTAAAAGTGCGGGAATCAAGGCAACAGGATATCGGACCGACGAAGGAGAAATCGCCAGGCCATTCATTGTACATGTCTATGGTAACGGACGCCCCAGGACAAAAAGTCGATGTGTGGATATCGATACTGGCACATTTGTCGTGCTTGTATGTGTACAGTGCTCTCTCTCTCTCTCTCTCTCTCTCTCTCTCTCTCTCTCTCTCTCTCTCTCTCTCTCTCTATCTATCTATCTATCTCTCTCTCTCTCTCTCTCTGTGTGTGTGTGTGTGTGTGTGTGTGTGTGTGTGTGTGTGTGTGTGTGTGTGTGTGTGTGCCTGTCTCTCCCTCTCTTTCTTTCTGTCTCTCCTTATTCTCTCTCTCCTTCGCTCTCTCCATCCATTGTCCCTCCCCTCCCAGGTGTCTCGTGGCCGCACAGGTAGATACACACACGACCGCCGGGGACACACAGGTTAGGTGAGAAGACGAAGGGGGAACGAACTGCGAAGTCACGACGGGGCCTGTCGTATGGGCAGACAGACAGACACACGCACGCACGCGCTGACGCACGGACGGACGCGCATCGGGCTGGGTTTGATGACTGGTTCGTGGCCGCCGTTTGGCGCGCTTGCTCGTTACCCCTGGCCTGTCTTACACTCGATAGGAGGAACACCCCCCCACGCCTGTCCTACACGCGATTCGGGGACACCCCACCCCCTCTTCCTTTCCACACACATACACATACAAGGACCCCCTTCCCCGTCCTACCTCATCCCGTTTCTCGCTCCCTCCCTCGCTTTTCTGTATCTCCTCACACTTGTTTTTGTCCCTCCGCCCCTCATCCCGTCTTCCTCCGTTCACGCTCCCTCGGCTCCGTGTTGCTCCGGATATAGACCGCGAGAAGCTTCAACCAACAGTGCGGAAGAGCAAAAGCCCCGAGTGTGACACGGTGGTGGTGGCTGTACTGTGTTCTCATATGTCGTAGTGGTAAACCACGCTCTGTATTCATGCTGTAGTGTGTTCACCTCTCTGGTGTTCACGTTTGAAATACAACAACTGGCATATCACTCCCCGTTGTCCCCTGTTCAACAATACCGTAGAGGAGGGACCGGTGGTACAATTTCTGTCCCAGTTACTACATTTGTCGCCCGGGACGGTTCACGCCAGCGAGCGTTCTATAAGTAGTTTCGTTTGAGTCCCCCGGGTATACGCCGGCATACCCAGTAATTACACAGGCCGGGTACGGTGGTAATGACAGTGTCCCCCTTCTTCTCCTGCACGCTGGACTGGACCAATTAGTGAATATTTCGCTGGACTTACCTTCTCTGAACCGTCCGTGCACACCGGAGGCAGGTGAGTGACGTCTTGTCAGACCCCCAAACTTTGCATGTCGAGGATAAAGAGATTCCACTTTAGCCTAAGCAGCAGTTAATTATTCACCGCATATCACAGCCATACGTACAAGAGCACAACAATAGGAGATCAGTGTAAGAAAGCAAGGAACTATTAACTGGTGTGTCAGTTGTAAGAGGGTCACCCCCTTTGATATTTGATCACGGTTGTTGCTTGAAGCGCCTGGTATGCCTAATAACTTTGACCTGGGAAGATCAGGAAATGTTGTTTACCGCAACCCTTTCATTATCTTATAAGTATTAGTCTTTCTTTAAGTATGTGTACTATTTTTTTTGTATTTTGATCAGAAAACATCTGTTCAAAGGGGATATTATGATGTGTACACTTTCTCCCACTCAAGAGCACTCCAGTAATTATGACCAGTCGCTGCTGTTCTCATACTAAAGATCAATATCTGTACTTGGAATGCCAATGTCGAACCTGTTGAACCTTTTTAAAAGAAGTGCAATAAAAGAATAGGATGGAAGCCTCGTGGGTGTTGGGCGGGTGTTCTGGTGTTGTTTTCTTCTTCTTTGCCACCTAACATATTAATATATCGTTCTTATCTCTCCTCCTTTAAGAAAAATGTTGCTCTCTAGTAACTTCTCTAATCTTCGGCACTAATTATGATGCCAATAATGTAAAACTTACTAAAACTATCTAAAACAAATTCATGGACACACCACAAAAAACAGGAAGCTTCCACCGTGTGCCTAGTAATAAATAAAACGTAATCTCCTGTGTGTCATGTGTGCCGGGTCTGGAGAAGGGGAAGGCTGTCTTTCTGTCTTTCTGTCTTGTCAAGGCGAGGTCACACAGGTACATCATCGTTAAGTTACCAAGATAGTCTAGTTGTTAAATGTTTGACCTTGTGAGACGCAACCCGAGATAAGGACGACACAACAGCTCTACGAGTCTGATTGTATGAAATGTTTTTGTAGTTGTTGTTTTTTTTAGCTGTGGTTTTGTCTTCACCACTAAATGACTATTTGTGCTTCAATGTGCGTCTCTATAATTAATTCTAACAAACAAAGTCGACAAGGCTTGACTGAAGAAGAACATGTACTCAAGTATGCACTCGTTCTTGCTGTTTTGTGAGTCTATTTGTATGTTTACAGCACACATTGGTGTTCTTTGTCCGTTCAGTTCAGTTACGAGGACTCCTTCGTCGTGGACGGAAATGCGGGCAACTCAATAATGGTTGAATAAAGCACAAATTACATGTGGTGGTGCAGTTCGTTACTAAACGACGTGTAGAGAATGAAAGTTCAGTTACCCTGAACTACAAAGGAGAGTACTTGTTTTACCGGAGCTGCTTACAGGAGGAGTGTTGTTTATTTGGCCTTTCCCTTCGCCCGAAGGGTGTTAACTGCGTATTAAGATTTCCAAGTAGGTCTCTACACGGCGACAGGTTGTCATTTAATTACCGATATGGTTGTTGTAGAGTGTAATCTACCGAGGAAATATTGACTCGTTTCAGTCTATTCCGTCTGTGCTTTAGCAGAATTATCTTTGACTTTGAATCAGTTTTATGGGTGGTTGGCGAATGCTCTGGTGTGGTTTGCTCCTTCTTTCCTGCCAAACTTCTAAGTCCTTATCTCTCCTCCTCCTCTCTTGTAACACATCTATTCTTCGGCACTTATATGACCTTATTGTGTTGAAAGTGCCGCAAAACGCTTACTAAAACAATTTGAAACAGTTTTATTTGCTTTGTAGACCCCCCCCCCCCACCCCAAGAAAAAAGGTTTGTTAATGGGCCGTTTTAAAAACTGCTGTTCATTGTTTTGTCTTTGCCCTCAGGTTATCAGGTCGTCACTGTCTGTTTACCTTTTATGATGGCTAATATGTGTGTTGTTTATGCCCCCGGTGGCGCCATTAGGATCTTGTGAGGCGGGCTGCTTCTACCTTTCCTCAACTCGGGGCTAAGTGGGATTCAGAATGCCTTCAGATAGATTGGAGATGCTCAAGAAATAGAAATCCCCCTTTTGGGAATCGAAATCTTATCCTCTGTTTACCCATGAACCAGATCAACACAGACACAGGTCACCTTCTTTCAGAAGCGAACGAACGAAATCACCCATGACCAGCAAGTCATTGGTCAAATACCTGTTTCTTTGAAAGGTCATGATAGTAATGGTTGAAATGTTTTCCCTTTTCCCTGTGGTCGTTGTTAATTCTTTGGCTGATATTACTCTGTATAGTTGTTAGTACAATGAGTGATTTCTGACCCCCATGGGTCCGCTATTCCCTTCGGTTGCATTGATGCGGTCTGTCTTCGGTGAGTTTGAGGAGTGGATCGGGCGGATTCCAAGCTGTCGAATGTTTATCTTTGTGAGGGAGAAATCCCGGGTTTGGAGGGACGTTTTTGTTTATTGTCCACAGACAGCGCAAAACGAATCCAGCAAGCCTCCGCCTCAAGGCTCAAGGCCCTTGTGTGTCCCACTTCTTGGTGGTGTATGTTGAGAAGACATGATTGTTAGTCACCTTGTCGATAGCGCTGTAAAACATTTACGCAATAAAAAAAACACGATTGTCTTCGGCTTCGGCTCTTCCCCGCCCAAGATCTGAGTCTGCCATCACACAGGAGAAAAAAGTCCGGCTCTTCCCTTGTCCGTTATGCCACTTGTGTGGTCGGCTTTGCCGTCGTTTCCCCAGTGGCAGCTCGATGGGTCTTCTGTTGCATCTTACTCCTTTTATTTCCTATTCCAAATTACTATCGTCCTGTCAGTTTCTGAGCGAAATGTGACTGTTTTCGTGCTGACACTCAATTATCTACAACTGAATCACACTCCTTCGTCCCCAAAACCCTGGGGTTAAAAAACCTTCCTAAATACAGTGTATGAGTCATTGACTTTCCCCACACCCAACCGCTTGCCTTCCAAATGATTCGCCAGCTTTTTACTTCCCTTTACAACAGCTGTCAGCTAATCGATGCTAGAAGAATCGCCTTTCACCTTCTGTTAATAGGCTCGGGTGTCCGATAAAGAACGTATCGAATTCTCCACTTCAGTTGCCAGGGGCAATTTTCCCGTTGAGATTGTAAGCTTTGAATAATTCCCTGAGCGAAGTATCCCACACTCCTTTCCAATGATCTGTTTCACCTGCCTGTAGTATAGTCCTGCTCCTCGTTACTCTTGTTGTTGCTGCTGCAGCTGTTTTGATGTCGTTGTTGTTACTGTAGTTGTTTTGGTATCGTCGTTGTTGCTATTTTTCTGTTCTTGTTTTGATGTCGTTGTTGCTGTAGTTGTTTTGCTGTCGTCGTTGTTGCTGGAATGGTGTTGTTGTTGTTGTTGCTGCTGCAGCTGTTTTGATGTCGTCGTTGTTGCTGTAGTTGTGTTGATGTTGTTGTTTCTGCGGTTGTTAAGATGTTGTTTCTGTAGCCATAACTGCAAACCAATACTTAAAAAAAGACACATTTAATACGAATTTGATCAATTGAGGGTTTCGTTTTGGTGTCGGTAAATACTTATTCTCCGTTTTCTAGGATTGCTCTTCTCGGATTTGCCAGTGCGAAAGAAAAGTTATGAATTTTTCAAGACTGGATTTGCAAGTAATAGTGGAAACGAGTCTCATACATTTATAACTGCAGTTGCGTCTCTTACCATGGATGCTCATGGAGCATTGATTAGTTGAATGCAGAAAAATGTGTGGAGGGTTTGGAGGGGCTATTTGGCCAATGCCTGCCATCTTGACCGGCCGTGTGAGTAGTCTTTCGTTTTAGTTTTGAAAAGTTGACAGCTATGCTGTAGCTGTTTTGATGTCGTTGTTGTTGTTGTAGCTGTAATGATTCTGCTGTTGCTTGTGCTGTTGTTGTCAAAAACAGTGGTGTCCTTGGGAGACGCACTTTACTCGAAATTCCCGTTTGGCTCGGTCCTTTTGGAGATTGAGGTTCAACTCGGAGGCCCCGCCTCTTAAATAACCTAATGGTGTTGTTAGGGATGTTTGACCTATACCATTTCAGAATCAGTTGTGATCTCTGAAGCGTTTGGCGTTATGTTTCTGAGTCGTTATTTGACTTTAACTCATGCCCCAGGATCTTTGTGGATATCGCCATGTCTTAATCGGTTGTTCCCCTCTACTCTATCCCCCACTTCTGTCCCTCTCCTTTTTCTCATACATCTAGGGCAGTACAACATGACCAGCAGCGCCTGGTCTGTTCTATCCCAGGATGTGTTCCTGGTGTTTGGGAAGGATTATCCCGGCTGTTCTTTTGTTGTTTTGCCCGGACCCCTAGCACAGTCAGAAATGTGTATCCCTCTCAGCCTTGGTTAGCCCTGACAGGAAGGGTCGAAGCCCGCTTCCTAAATTATCTTAAGTGTCGATGGGGGGAGACACCTACTTTGAAAAAAAAGAGAGATTTTTGTGCACAGGTGTCTATTTTGTAGAAGTAGACATTAGTTCGATTCCTATGTAGGGAGAATTTTTATCCAGTATTTCAGTCCATCTACTGAGACTTCGTATTCCTCCGTTGGTCCTGACAGGCAATGTCGAAGTTTAAATGCCTTTCTGCCCTGACCCTCAGAGATTTGCACACCGGTGTCTGTTTTGTGGTGGGTGCTGTCTTTGCGGTTTCGCGAAGAATGAGTGAGTTCGATTCGCGAATGGGGCCTTTTTTATCATCTACATACCTCCTCTATATCTTAGGATATCGCATGCCTCTCGTGAGCCCGGCTTTACCGTGACAGGCAGAGTCGAGGTAGCCCGCTTCCTAAATAATCTAACGTGTGTCAATAGGGTGTAATATACTGACACTATTTTGAAAGCAAAGACTTAGGACTGTCCAACAGTCCCCTCTGGGGGATCACTTAATAACCACCATGCTGTTGTTTTTCTTTGTCTTCCTGCCCCCCCCCCCCCTTTCATCAAATGGCCATTATTGTGTCCTTTAATCTCAAGACTGGAGTTGTGCCAGCGCGTACCAAGGCCTGTCCAGATTGTCACACTATGCTGTCATTCAAAGTGAGCGATGCGTCTACTCAAAGAACCCAGCTTGATATCTTTCGTGGTCTTTGCATTGTTGTGTGTGTGTGTGTGTGTGTGTGTGT
>NW_004797513.1:212262-214329 GCF_000002075.1 Aplysia californica | reverse complement strand
CTCTCTCTCTCTCTCTCTCTCGCTCTCTCTCTCTCTCCCGCGCTTTCTTTCAACCACTCTATCCCTCTCTATCAAACACCTGACTCAGTTGATGGACGAATTCAAAGCATATGCGTACATGGAATGAAATTTGATAGTGAGCACGACTTCTTAAGTAGCAAAAATTACAACGTTCCTATTGCCATAGTTAAAAATTGATTTCCTGTAGCTCCCTGGACTTGTTTTTTTGTAGACGGACGGGCCGGTCGCTTGTTACGCTCTGAAAATTGTACACCCTGGGAATTGGGTGCGCAGAGTCTGTTTGAATCTTTAAAATTTCCTGGTTATTGTGTCTTAAATTATTGTCGACTCATTGTGTGTGTAACATAAGATTATAATATATGCTTTAAAAAATTAATTGAATATGAATCGTACTTCTTTTTATTTTTTCTCGTACTTTTAACCCAGGGGATAACAGATTACGTTGAAAGTGATGACACTGACGCTGAGAATGATAATACTTTTTAAAAAGATGTCAGTCTTTATCTACCGGAAACTTGTTTGTTCAGTCTGCATACGAAGTGCGTTCTGGTATTCGATTTCCTCAAGTGTTTTGTGTTTGAATTTCTCGTCTAGTGTTATTTCCAGGTACTTGATATGTTCGAATTTGGGTCTATGGGGGCGCAGAATATACACTGCATGCATATCTGTAGACATATACATGTATTAATAGCCCATCTTTAATACAGGCTAACGCATCAGTCTGTCTGTCTGTCTACCCCACCCCCTCTTTTTTTATCAGCCTTCCGTTTTCCTCGCTGTCTTTCTCGAAAATCCGAGGATGTCATTTGTAGACCCCACATCTTTTACACCCCTCTCGCTTGATTCTGTCCACCTGCTTTGCTTTTCCCCCGGCTCTGAAGGTCTGTTACACTGCCAATGCACATCTCTTTATCTCAGCTCTATATCCCCGATGTAATGCACGATTCACCGTGCCCCACCCGTCATAATGATGAGTAAATATATGCCTTAGACGACTCAAGAAAGTATGGAGGGGGGGTATGGAATGCTTTACGGAGAATGTTTAAATTCAGAAAGGCGTGTGCATGTGGTAGGCAGTGCGAGACAGGAAGTGAGGGAACTTTCTTTCTTATTTTCTGTCTTTCATTCTTTCTTTCTCGTTCATGTTCTGTATCTAAGGGATCGGCGGGAGTTTATCCTCCGTATTTTTGCATCGGATTTCGCTCCCCGTAAGAGCCCTCTTTTGTCCTGCCTGCATTGACAGAATCCGATCTTTTTGATAGGCCTCGAGTCCGCCTCGGCTTGCATACCTCGGGCACAGACGACTAGTCCGGAGATTGGAGGCTATTGAAATCCGCGGGAAAAGCCCTCAGATGGGACACCTCCTCCTCCGGTGAAACTGTCGTTGACCTTTGACCCTCTTTGAAACGGTATACTGTTTGGGGCTCGGGTTTTAGTGCGCTGGGAGTAACGCCACACGCCTATCTCACTATTGAGGTAACGTTGTGTGGCGTCCGCTCTATCGGGGTCTCTGCGGTCTCCTCCCCACCGAGTGGGTGCTGCTGGTCCCTCGTAAATGTATCCCCGAGGTACTTACTTATTGCGGAGACTTTGGATGTAACGCCATGGCCATGAAAAGTGCATGTTTGCAAGTTGGGTTGTAGGGTGACACTGTTGTAAGTTTTTCTTGTCCCTCTATAATTTCTTGTTTTTGCGGACCGGCATTTTCTGTGGTGTAGCGGTTAGACGCTTCGCTATCGCATGCAGGAGATCCGTGTTCAATTCTCAAGTGTGGAGAATTTTTATCACCTAGTCTTTCTGCTGGGATATTGCATCCCTCTCAGTACGAATTGGCTCTGACAGGTATGGTCGAAGCCTGCCTCCTGATTGATCCAAATTTTGTTGATGGGGCGGAAAAACACCTCCGTTAATTTTTGTTTTAAAAATACTGCTGTGGCTGTCGTTACATGGATTTGCTTCATAGACATTGTGTGAATTTTATCATGGTGGGTAGGGTAGATAGAGGGCACCGCTGGAAGGTTTTACTTCTTCCACATACCTCGCGCC
>NW_004797513.1:205110-206314 GCF_000002075.1 Aplysia californica | reverse complement strand
AAGTTTTGTTGGTCTTTGTTATTGTCGATCTGATATGGCCGATCGTAGAAGGATGACACAGGAAGCTCCATTTTTTGGGCCTTTTTCCTTGTGTTGTTCCTGTCTGGCATTCTTGTTTTGTCCCAGCACAAGATAATAGTCATAGTGTCGATTTGTTTCTTTTTTAATGCTCAAGCAAATAAATGATCTGTTAGATGTGGTCGTCTTTCTGTGGGTGTGCTCATTTTCATAGGGTGTCTTGATTTGATCTTCTCTCTGTTCCTGTGGATGGTTGGAGGGCGCCGCTGGTAGGCCCTATTTCTTGTCTTTCCCACTGTTGTTTCTGTCTTTCATCTTGCACAAAATGACCTTTACCCTGTCGATATGCTTTTCTTTACTCCAACAACAAAAAATAAAAACTCTGTTCCTGAGGGAAATGTAGTCATTATCTGCTAACTCGCTGCCCTAACTATGTATTTAGTGGGTGGTTGGCGGGTGCTCTGATGTGGTTTGCTTCTTCTTTCCTATCAAACATCTATCGTCCTTATCCCCCTCTTCTTCTTTTTTATGTTTGTTACTCTCTTGTAACACCTCTAATCTTCTGGCCTCACATGACCGTATGCAATTGCGAGCGCGGTAAAACCTCTACTAAAACTAAACTATGTATTTTTTTTTTCACTTCGCGTAGAACAGCTTCAATACATGTATGAAATGAAATGTCACTTTTGGCGCAATGTTGTTACGGGTTTGTCTCAGTTTGTTTGCGATGTGCTGATGCACGTTAATTGAATGGGGAATACAGGTGTGCATAGCCACGCGAAGTCTGCGTGACTCTTTGGAGGCTGTCATTTACTGTCAAGGAATCAAAGGGGAGGAGGTGTTGGTTGGAAACATGAAGGGGGGGGGGGGAGAAGGAGGGGGAGGAGGATATCCCGCCCGATTCGCCCCACGTCCCTGATGGAATTCTATTGAAGATGATATCGGAGGCCCCCCGCCGTCAGCAGGGAAAATCGTCGCTTTTGTGGAGGCGTTTTACGGTGTGTTGAGCAACTTACAGGACGGCGGCGCCTGTCGGAGAAGCGGTGACAGAGAGCGAAAACATGCTGGCGGACGGGCGAAAAGACAGAGACGGGAAGGGCACACATACACACACGCTCGCATATTTACACTTACCCCTTCCAGACAGACACCATTGCAATGTGAATTATGTGAATTAGAGAGAGGA
>NW_004797513.1:199637-202845 GCF_000002075.1 Aplysia californica | reverse complement strand
AATCAGTCTATCTATCTATCTATCTATCTATCTATCTATCTATCTATCTATCTATCTATCTATGTCTTTATGTCTGCCCGTCTATCGACGCCTTCTGCTACCGTGGTATCGATGACCCCAATTGTCCGTTCGTATTCTATTTGGACACCGATGTTCTGTCTGTCTGTCTGTCTGTCTGTCTGTCTGTCTGTCTGTCTGTCTGTCTGTCTGTCTGTCTGTCTGTCTGTCTGTCTATCTGTATGTGTGTCTGTTTGTTTATCGACGCGTACTTCTACCGTGTCGCCGATGACCTAGAGTCTCCGTTCATGTTCTGTTTGGACACTCATGTCTGCTGGTCTCTCTGACGGTGTCTATCTGTGTCTGTCAGTCAGTCTGTCGGTGTCTCCGCCTGTCTGTCTATCGTAGCGTACGTCGTGTACCATGTCGCCGATGACATAGAATCTTCGTCCATGTTCTATCTTGACACTAATGTCTATCGGTCTCTCTGACTGTCTGTACGTCTGTCTATGTGTAAGTCTGTCTGTATATCTGCCTGTCTGTCTATCGAAGCGTACGTGTACCTTGTCGCCGATGACCTAGAAAGTCCCTCCCGTGTTGTATTTGGACTCCGGTGACCGGCCATGTGTGTCCGGGGCCAACGTTGGGGCCACACCCCGGAAAGCAAAGCCGCCGAGTGGTCGTGGCCGGCCGGCGCCTGGCCGTGAAGCCAGTGTCAATAATGTCAATATTTTGTCGAAGAGCTCCCTCCCCTCCCCCTTCCCTTGCCGCCGATCGACTCCTCGTCTATCTTGTGGTGGTGGTCGCTGGAGCAAGTCGAGATGTTGCTCTTGTCGTAAGCCCCGCGATCAGCAACACTTTCTGGAGTACGGCTCTAATGTTACGCCAAGAGATAGATTACTCCGATATATCTGGAGGCCTGGGAATTGTCTTGGCTATTGTTTTCTGTGTTTATGATACGGAGCAGGCCGAATTAATTGCTCTTCTTGTCTTCTGTCTCTATGACCAAGGTGTGTTGCAGAACAAATTGTGACATGATTCCAGTATTAAAGAATCTGATCTGTTTTGCCGACAATGTATATTCGAAAAGTGAAAGTGTAATTCTTTAATGTAGCTGTTTTTACACTCTCCATGGACATTATTAAGATTTATTAGGAGGCGGGCTTCGGCCATGGCCGTCAGGGTCAACCCAGGCTTAGAGGGATGCAACATCCCAGAAGAAAACCGACATACTCGATAAAAATTCTTCCGTCTCGGGAATCGAACTCGGATCTCCTGCGCGACGGCAAAGCACTTCAACCGTTACGCCATAGACGCCGGTATGGTCCGAACGAGACCTTAGAAACAATGAAAATGGTACTGTTATGCTGCTGTCTCTTCATGCTTCTAGTTAACTCAGAGGCAGAGTCGAACTTGTGTTTTGTACCAGGCGATGTGAGCGCCTAAGTACAAATAGATAAAGAGATTGTGGGTAAGGGTCGTTGAGGGAGCTGTACAATGTCGACCAAGGCACTGCCACGTTTGTGCGTGCGTGTGTGTGTAATAAAGAGAGAGAGAGAGAGAGAGAGAGAGAAAGTGAGAGAGAGAGAGAGAGAGAGAGAGAGAGAGAGAGAGTAGTGATAAGTAGTGTGTGGGTGGCTTCGTGGGAAATAAAATGCATTTATTATCATTTTACCATTTTCGTAGCTCGAGAAATAAGCCAAATATGCAGATGGAATCGTTCTATGTAGATAGGTAGGAAAGAAGGTACCTCGGCGCTATAAAATGAACTTCTCGCTGAATCTGCACTGATATTAAACCATGTTGCAGTACCTCTTGTACGTATATTTGTGTGTGCATGTTTGCATTTATATGGGCACGTATGTGGACACCTATGCGCGCGCGTGCGTACCATCGTGTGTAATGAAATATGATGCAATAAATGAATTGCGATGCATGCATGCATAATAATATATATTTTAAAAATGTCCTATCAAATTCTGAGCGAGCATCTGCGGTATGACGTCTTTGGTTGGGGTGGTGTTTAATGGTCTCCGTCACATATTTGCGTAGTCCCCGTTGTCCATGAGACACCAGGCGCGAGTGACATAACTATTGAATGACGAACAAACTGATCCTATAAGCAAACTTTACGCGATCGTATTACGATTCGAATGTAACTGGCGGAACTTTTGAGTGTATCAGACTCGTCCCTATGTTTGATTAGAAGAAATGAAGCGCCAAACGCGCGCCAGAGACATACGTAGTGTGTGACGTCAGCATCACAGAAATGGGTAAAGAGCAACAGAATGAACGATGAAACTTTTCGAGATTTCGTCCGTAAAAAGTGGGTATTATGTGCATCGAAATTCTGCGGCAATTAGATTTAGCGTCTGTCTAGAACCATGAACTCTTCTCAACTCCTTTAACACAGAAATAACAAACAGCCATACGCTCGGGTATATTGTTCATCTCTTTGCCACGGGAATGTCGCCCTCTCCCCCCTCTCTCTCTCCCCATTTCCTTTCGTCATCCTCCCCCTCCACCTCAACTTCTTACCTCCCTCCACGTCTTTCGCTTCCTCTATCTCGTACCCCTCCTGTTCCTCTTCCTCCTTTTCCTCTTCCTCCTTCACCTCTTACCCCTCCTCACCCACCGCTTACCCCTCCTCCTCACTCCCCCTTTTGTCCACATTGTATCTTTTATCTTCTGCGGTTTTCTTCTCCTAGGGTGATTAATGATTAGTGGACATTCTGAAAGTTTTCCATTGCTTTTCTGTGCAATGTTACATGCATTCTAATCTTTTCCTGGCGAAATATCCTCGTTATTATACAGACACCTCTTAACAAAACAACGACAACAACGCCTTTCTCTCCGAGCTTTTCTTTGTTGGTGAGTCCACAATATTTGCCTCTTTGGGGTTGCAAGACCATGGTCGGCCTTTACTCTCACAGGTGTTGTCTGCAGGTCTGAAGAGCTGCTGCTATTTTTAGCCTGGCGAGTTGACGGGGCGCGTTCCTTTAGGTCGTGCACACACAGTTGTGTAATCTCCAGCAGTCCATCCATAGCGGGTTGTGACCCCCAGTCTCGATCTATCTCTTTGAATGTGTGACCTCGGTCCGTGACATCATAAGTAAGAATTGTTTGTGAACCAGAATGACTATCGTCTTTGCTCAGACATTGTTCTGTGGTTTGAGTCATTTGAGGGGTTTCTTTTTTCTTGCGGTTGGGG
>NW_004797513.1:194095-195409 GCF_000002075.1 Aplysia californica | reverse complement strand
CTCTCTCTCTCTCTCTCTCTCTCTCTCTCTCTCTCTCGCATTCATGCACTCACCCTCTTCCTATGTCTGTCTGTCTATTCATCTAGCTATCTATCTCACTATATCTCACTATTCACTATATCTACATCCCTGTGCACATATATCGACCCGTCTCAATGCCATCACTGTGACCAGTCGTCGTAAACTACATCTAGACCAAAGAGGTGAATCTACTTCTCCGTTTGACTGTGTTATGTCATCTTCCCATGCTCGCTGGCTTTGTTATAAGGGTGGACAGAACCAAAACCGCTCGCGGCCTGTTCTGCTTCTGGATCAAAGTCATATTTCGCAAGATATTTCTACTTGCCCAGTAGGTGGTTGGCAGGGGGTGCTCTTGTGTGGTTTGCTCTTTGTTTCCTATCCAACATCTGTCGTCCGTATCTCAGCTCATTTTAATTTTATTTTGTGTGTGTGTGTGTGTTTGTTTCCCTATTGTTGTTACAACTCTAAATCTTCAGCACTTTCATATCCCGATTATGTTGCAAGTGCCGTAAAACTCTGACTAAAACGACCTGCTCTATTTTGCTTTAACCCTGTACTATATAATTTGACCACCACCTGCTGCGGTGAGCTTCTTTAGCACTTGAAGTGATTTCCAATGTTTTAATACATAATGAAGAAAGTCGTTGAAAGGCGTGTCTTGTACGTCCTGTCCTCCCTTTCTCCGCCCATTGCTTCTACCTGCGGTTTTTTTAGCTTTATGGTATGGGGCGTGTGTCGATATGCTCTCTAAACTCAAACGAATAAATGGAACTTTTAAGAAGTATACGTTTTATTGTCTTTGGGTTGTCCGGGGAGGGGGGGTATCTCTTTTTTTCATTTCTTTTTTAGTTTGGAAAAAAAAGGGGGGGGGGGGTAAATCGTGATTAGGGTTAACTGAAGGATGAAGTAGGGAGAGTTTTTACTGAATGCAGATGGTATGCGGAGCATTTGTGTTGGGTGCCAAGAAGTTGATTGGAGTACAGCGCAGATGCATAATATAATATTTTGAATCTATATATATATATATATATATAATATATCGAATTTTTAACAAATGAATTGTGAAGTATGTTGAAAACATGCATCCAGCCTAGGCGTTTGTGTAGTAATGCATTTTGCTGAATGTCATAAAAACGCTCTTATTTGCAATCACTCAAGCCTAAGTTGTTTGAAGTGGTGTTAAGCAACCCTCAGTGGATTGTGTGTTTACACGACCCCATGTGCATTAGATGCGTTGTGTATGTTGCTAGGCGGGATCTCTCTCTCTCTCTCTCTCTCTCTCTCTCTCTCTCT
>NW_004797513.1:191516-192779 GCF_000002075.1 Aplysia californica | reverse complement strand
CACCCACAAACACACACACACACACACACACACACACACACACACATGCGCAGTATTTCGCGTCAAAATGCGACGCTTTGTTAAAAAAGAAAAAAAAATTAAGTGGATAGAATACATTGATTGCAAATGTTGACTGTATGATTCAGGCTATCAGCGAGGGCCATTGATAACTCGTTCATTGCGTGATAAATGTCTTGACTAGTGGATATGGAATGATAATAGTGCGTGTGTACATGGTAAGGAGGTCGTCATTGTGAGAAATTTCAGTGACTTTTTCGGACGGAGGGATGACTGAGGGCAGCTGTGTGTGGTACCTTTAAACTTTCTCAGGTATTTGTGTTTACAGGTTTGTTGTTACCTTTACATGACTGTATGTTGTGGTTAACGGTTACGGACGACCCACTGAGGTTTAATTTTTTTTCTTTTGTTGTTTTTTTTTTATTTACCATTGTTCGTCGTGAACATCTACTTAATGTTTATGCTTGCATGCATCTATCTTTTTTCTCTCTGTATATCTGTCTGTCTGTCTGTCTGTCTGTCTGTCTGTCTGTCTGTCTGTCTGTCTGTCTCTTTCTCTCTCTCTCTTTCTCTCTCTATCTCTCTATCTCTCTCTCTATCTCTCTCTCTCCCTTCCTTCCTCCCTCTCTCTCTCCCCCTCCCTCTCTCTCCCTCCCTCCCTCCCTCCCTCACATACATAAACACAAACATCACCTTCACCTTTCTTTGCGCTTACGTGGTCAAATCCTTTCTGTAAAGTGTATAAAACAGGGGCATAAACACAGGACTATGACGTGTTTTATTACATTATGTTGCTTTGCGGTTGATATCTAATCATCCCCGCCGTTGTCCCGTTATGAAAAGCTCCGCTGGTGCAAATCGATCCCAGCCATTGTTGGTAATTGCGTGTGCTCAGCTGAGACAATTAAGCGATATGGATACTCCGTGTCTCTTATCGGCGTTCTCTTTGAAGAAACGACACGAACGTGGGTGGTTGGCGGGTGCTCTGGTGTGGTTTGCTCCTTCTTTCCTATCAAACATCTATCTTCCTTATCTCCCCTCATTCTTTTTTATGTTTGTTACTCTCTTGTAACACCTCTAATCTTCGGCACTTATGACTTATATGGTCTTGTTGTGTTGCGAGTGCCGTAAAACACGTTCTAAAACTAAACGAAACGACACGAACGTAGTTATGTTTTAGATTGTTTTGTAATAAGGTTAGTTGGTTCTGCTCTACCGTATTTCATTCTTCTCAACCCCCCCCCC
>NW_004797513.1:186620-191037 GCF_000002075.1 Aplysia californica | reverse complement strand
CACACGTACGCACACACACACACACGCGAAAGCACCCGCCCACACAATGATGGCAGACTGGAGAGAGACAAGTTCTGATAATTACAAAAATAATGTAAAAATTGCCAGCTGCGTATGAAAGAAGACGTCGAAAGAGAGCTATTTTTATCTTTGTTGACATATCAAAATCATAACTTTCCACATGCCATTCTCTATTCTTCTATTGGTCTGATTTAGGCGCCGTCACAGACCGATGACTTCTATTAAGGTACCCGAAACCAAGCAGTCGGTTATGATAATTCTTTCAAGTTAATGGGTTTTGGTCTAGACGTCGTCTTGTACTGATTTCATTTTATTTTTTTAAGTCTAAGAAAAGGATAACGTCGAATGTGTTTTGACAAATACTCTGATCATATGACCTACTACTTTCCGTAATGTGGTAAAATAGGAGAAGGGTCGCTCCCAACCAATTATTGTTACTTTATGTTTCATTTTATTGTGTTGTTGGCCCCGCAAGCCTGAAATGTTTCCGTAATGTGTTGAGAGTATAGATTCAGAGTTATCCACGAGGCATAGCAGTCACGGATATATTTTTATATATTAATTAGATATATTTATTTATTCTTTAATTTATCTTCTTTTTGGGGGTGGGGGGTCCATCGAAAGAGGTAATGGTAAATCGTCACTGTTAAAATCAATAACGGAGGACATGTTGGTGTTAACGAACACCGCTTTTAGGCCTTACTTTAATATGTACCTGGTGTTGTTAAAAGTGACATGTTAGGGACTTGATAAGAAATTCAGGTGTCCCCCGCTGCTGTATAATTATTGCAGTGTTAATATCTACCTGTATTTGATGGGAGTGACCTGATCCAATCGTTCTTCCATGCTTGCTGAAGTTGTAGGTAAAATGTCGAGGGTTATTTAAGTTCCTTTTTTTGTGATCTCCTCATGTAGTCGCTGGGCTTTGCTCCCTCTATTGACTTAAATGATGCTTGTCTTTATCTTTCCATATATATCATTCAACACACACAAAATATCTACTCTAGGTTTCCTTTTTATAGATTTATGCGTTTTTGCCAATGGCGTGTGTGATAACTTTTATATATAGAAACAATCTTTCGTGTGGAGTTAGTACCGTCTTTGGGTATATGGCCATTGAAAAATGAGCGTGAAAGTGCCTCCAAGTCCATGTTTGCCAAGTGCACAGAAAAAGCCAGCTTGCCAAATAGCTCAAAGTCGCCAAAGTATTCCGAAAGTTTTCTATTTCAAGACTACAACATAATATTATGAATGCCACCCACTTCAATAAGTACATCCATAAAGTGTCCCACCGTTATTATGATCAATCTAAAATTGTCTGTGGCATTGCTGGAATCTTAAGGGTTACTGCTTTTTTTTATACCACTGTTGACACTTGTACAGTCCGTTCTTGCCGATGGAACCACAGAGTCGACGCTCAAACACGCGGGTTCTTTGACTTTTTGCCCCTGTGACCAACTTATCGGGACTGTCCGAGGACAGAATCAATATCTTGTGTACCCGGAGTAGTGTGAAGTCAGCCCTTCCGCGCCGGCCGTAATGAAAGGAAATATTGACTAGCGTCCGGCCGCACTCCTGTGGGAATCGAACACAGGTGGCAAGCGAAAACACAACGGCCAAACAGTGGTAACAGCTGACTTGAGTACCCAGCGTGCAAAGCTACGTGGCAGGTCTCACTTTTGTGTGCATTTATGTACCTACAATTGATTTGTCGCCCATATTTCGCGGTAATGTTAGATTTAGATATATGTTTTTAAAGCACGTCCCTTACTCTACTATGGGTATGCAAGTGATCGGAAGTAGATGACCGGCGACCGAGTGTAGCGGGTACACACCTCGCCGTAGCACGCAGAAGACTCAGTTCGATTCTCGTGTGGGGAGAGCACTTTTATTGAGTTTCTCGGTCTTTCTATTGGGACGTTGTGTCCTTTTTCAACCTGGGTTGGTCTTGACATGCAGGATCGAAGCCCGCCATCTATATGATCTAAATCGTGTCGATTTTGTTTTATTTTTATTTTTTTTAAATTTATTTATTAATTTATTAATTTATTTTTTAATTTTTTTATTTAAAAAAATTATTTATTTTTTTTTTGGGGGGGGAGGGGTTGAAAAAACCCTACTTTAAAAAAGAAGTAGATGAAGCCCTCGTGACGCCGTGACGTCTCCCAGACTTCTCGTCAATCTGCTAATCTCGCTTGTCCTTCTGAAAACATTCTCATCTTGTTGTTCTCGTATTTGCACTTTGCCTCCACTCAAAATTTGGCTGTGACACAATTTTACCAGGTGCTATTGATCGTTGTTTGTTAGTTGGACAGCACACCGGTAGCCCCATGCTGTGCGCTGTTTCTGACCGTCGCTTTACGTCTTTTCGGAGGGGCTGGTGGTGGATTGGGAGTCTGGTGTAGCTTGCTGTTTATTCTCGCTTTCTGTGTTTTTGAAAGTCTTAATCTGACTGTGCCAAGGTGTGACCGTTCTGTGCTGACCTGCCGTGAACAACTCTTTTGAGTGGTTGGTTTGCGGGTGCTCTAGTATGGTTTGCTCCTTCTTTCCTGCCAAACATCTCTCTTCCTCATCTATCTTCCTTTTTGTGTTTGTTACTCTCTTGTAACACCTTTAATCTTCGACTCTCATATGACCTTATTGTGTTGCAAGTGTCGTAAGGCTGTAACTAACACTAAACAACTGTTTTGTAAGATCATAGTTTCCTACTTCCATAAATGTTTCGAGGAATAGCGGTGTACTGTGAAGGCGTTCGTTTCAACTCCAGTCAGCAAACCGTGGTTGAATGGTAGACGTTTTATTTCGCTGTATTATTCTTTCTGCGTTTACTTTTTTTCTACACAATGGCTGCTGTGACCCGTTTTTCCGCTCGTGTTGTTATCGCTGTGAAGCCAAGCTGCTGTGCTGTTTGTGGAGGCATGGCACTTTGCAGGCCTCTCTCCCCCGTCTTACCCTACTGCATGCAGTGTGCATCTGCTTCTTGCTGGTGAAAGTCGTCCATTTTAAATAGTCGACTAACGTTTCATTTCTTCTTTTTAGACTACAGAAACTTATGTCATCGATATTTGTCCAGTTGTGCAGCTGTGAAGAGTCCATGTAGTTTGAGTTTACATCTTGTGTTAGGTACACACAATTAAGAAACTGCTGTATCAGAGCCAACGTTTCCACCAAGGTAATCTGAAAGTCTTTGAAAAGTAGAACCTTAGTTCTCACGAGGATTCATCGAGATGATTTAAAGAGGTACTTTGCGATCCCTTCGCGTGCCCTTGTCTTCCAAATGATCCCCTGGTGTTGTTAACTCGGAAGATAACATTGTGCTAAAAAGCAACCGTTTGTGTTAATTCCTTGTGGGCTGTTCTGCACGGGTGTCGGTCAATGCGTGTGTGTATTTCTGCCATGGATGATACCTCATAATGTTCTCCACACTGACTTGAATCGGCTCAAGCCATGTACTCTGTTGGCTAACACAATGCTCGGGCTCACGTGTGCCGCTCACCTTGTGGACCTGTGGAGTACCCTGGGATCTGGATAGATGGACCCCAATCCCTTCGACGAGGATGAGGACTTCGGGGACAGGTTTGTGCCCCTGTCCAGCTACCTCACCCCAGCGTAAGTATACACAGCTCGCCCACACCACACTACACTCGTGTATGTCGTTTTTATGTGTCTTACTACGTGCTGATTTGGATATCGGGTGGTTGGAGGGCACCACGGATGGGTCCTAACTCTTTACTTTCTCTCTGTTGTGTCTGTCTGTATGCCTGTCTTACTTGTCCCCAACACTAAATGACCATTATTGTCCCGATGTTTTTCTCTGTACTCAAACAAACTGTTTTTGATGCTGCAGGCGTGCTGTCGTTTCCCGGGTAGTTGGCGGGTGCCCTGTTGCGGTTTGCTCCTTCTTTCCTATCAAACATATATCGTCCTTTACACTCCTTCTTTTCTGTGTATGTTACCCTCAAATAACACCTCTAAGCTTCGACGCTTATGTGGTCAACTTGTGTTGCAAATGCCATAACTCTTACTGAACCTAAACTGAACAGTTCGCCCACCCTATACTCGTACCTGTTGTCTATGTATTTCCTATAACGTGCTATATTTTATACCTGCATTACTTCTTCCTGTGTGTCCGCCCACCCGTCCTAGACAACCAATCGCCAGTACACACGACCAATCCCACCCCACCCCTCGGGTATTTCTTTTCTATTCTTGACATTGTGACGGGGACAACTTTTGTCCTCGATAATGTGTGTTCGTCTTGGGCAGGTCTGACTGTATCACTATGCCTCCCTCCCCCAATCGGAGAGGGAGAGAGAGGGTACACACGCACACACACACACACACATAGAGAGAGAGAGAGAGAGAGAGAGAGAGAGAGAGAGAGAGAAAGGGGGGG
>NW_004797513.1:182065-184594 GCF_000002075.1 Aplysia californica | reverse complement strand
TCTCTCTCTCTCTCTCTCTTTCTCTCTCTCTCACACACACACACACACACACACGCACACACACACATACACATACACACACACACGCGCGCGCGCGCTGCGCGCACACAAATTAATGCTTGCCCTGAAGAGACGTTGCCTCTCGCTTTTCTGAGTGTTCACCCAATGCCTTTCAACTCTCAAGTACATAATGTGAGACAGGATCATGGATAAGCTCACACTCCCAACACCCAGTTCTCCCATTCCAATACAAGGTACCCAACAAAGAAAAGAGGGCGCATTTAAAAGGCAATAACTTGGTCATCCATGTTGTTGGGGAGGCCTTGTTCCAGTAAGATGGGGGCCACACCCAACGCGTCAAGAGTGGCTCTTGCTTGGTTGCAAGAAAGGTTTCGAAAAATGCCACAGAAACCTAAAGCTTACAAATAAATGGTCACCCGATTCCAACTATTGGGACCCCCGCAGTTATTTCCTATGGGTTTTTTTTGTTTTTGTTGTTGTTGTTGTTGTTGTTGTTGTCGTTTTGTTATATTATTAATTTGTCAATGAGTCTACAGAAACAATCGACAAACAATCGAACAGTTCAGACTGAATTTGGAGCAGGTCTAAAGAATCGACAGAGAAACAAGCCACAGGGTGCTCTGGTGTGCTTTGCTCATTCTTTTCTAGAAAAGAAATCTGTCGTCTCCATCTCCCCTTCCTCTTTTTGTGTGTTTGTAACTCTCCTGTAACACCTCTTCGGCACTTATGTGACCTTATTGTGCTGCAAGTGCCGTAAAAATCTTACTAAAACTAAAAACACTCAAATTAGTTGAAATTATGTTAAAAACGTTATATTTTTTAATATGTACAACGGTTTTCCATTTTATTGACAAATGTGACGTCCCCCTCTTTGAATTTTATTTGTTCGAAGTTCTGTTGAAAGTGGCCCAACGAAGACCGAGTTACCACTTTTTAAATGGGTCCTCTTTTTCTAGACACCCAGAATGTAATATGATATTAATGTTCAGGGCCTGGCTTTTGAAGAGGTTGGCTTATGGGTGAAAGTAATTATCGCCTGTGTTAAAAAATAAGTTAATAGCGCTATCTACCCCGAATAACGTTACGACAACCCATAAGTGGCCCCACTGTGAGTGGAAGCCGTGGATGTCACTATCAGTACATGTAGTAGGTCAAGTAAGTTCCGAATGGCGGGTTCACCAAGTGTACTTTTACAGGCTAAGGCCCCCAACGATCTGTTTCCGAGGAAGGAAGAAAGGAATTGATTCTTTTTTTTTACACAGGCTGCAGTAGAGCTTGTCTGGTCATGGGTTTTTATAAAGCTATGAAAAGTACGACAATAGTTCAACGGCGTAGCTTAACAGTGGGGACGCAGTGGATAGATATTGATGTTTGCAGTGCTGGGCAAGCTGCAGAATGTAGACTGAATATGAAAAGGTAAATATTTATACTGTCTAACCTGTTCGAACAACCACGTGTCCAAGACACTCACTTGTACAAACGACCCCTTGTTTTTAGGTCTTTCCCAAAGGGGCGACATTAACATGTTCTTATGCACAGTAGAATTGTAAATGGGCTGATTTATCAATGGCATGCTCATACTGTGCCGGAACAACATAGGGTGAACTTCTGCCTTTCCTTTCCTCATCCTTACTATCGTCATATTCCTCTACTTCTTTTGAATGTTTGTCACTCTCTTGTTAACTGTTATTTCCGGGGTGCCTTTATAATCAAAGCAGACTTTGTGCTGTTGACGCTACAAGGGTGGTGAGCATAGTAAGCTTGATTCCCCGTTAGGGCTTTTCTGTTGATTTCACTCCTTGGCGTTCATATGACCTTATATGCAGTTGCGAACGCCGTTAAAATCTTACTTTTTAAAAACCCGACCACAATACCTCTCACTTGTCCTTTATATCCCCCCCCCCCCCTGTATTACGACTTTGTCCAGAACGTCCGCCTATCTAAACAAGCCCTTTTCACTTCGACAATGGTTCTCCATCTTGGACAATTTGGACTGTACGTGAGAGGGAGTTGTGTTCCTGCTCTCGGGTCGACCAATGGGACTTTCATCTGACCAGTAACTAGGTGTATTAACCACCCAACCAACCCCCAGATTCTGACCAACCGACTTTCTACGACAAGCGCCGAGGTAACAACAACACAGCCATTTTCGGCATTCCAAACGCGCTGAAACATCCCCAAGCACGGCGATAATGCCACAGCCCGTGTGCTGGCCAAATTCTGTATTGATGGCGTGTTTGTCGATCTGTGTTACCGAGAAGACTTGGCCGCGGAAATGGAGGCAAAGTCATCGTGTTCCACCTCCGAGACCCACGGTGACATGGTGCGCTCTCGTACTTTTTCCGTCTCCTCCATAAATTAATAAGGGCTGCAAGTATGACCTGGGTCTGATGAGCATAATATGCGCGGTAATGTGCTAATGACACGGCCCCCACAAAGAGAATGTTCCCGCACACATAGATCTAATTATATTTATCGCTTCGGGACACTCACCTACCACCCAATTTC
>NW_004797513.1:179871-181116 GCF_000002075.1 Aplysia californica | reverse complement strand
TCTCTCTCTCTCTCTCTCTCTCTCTCTCTCTGTGTGTGTGTGTTTGTCTCTCTCTTTCTCTCTCCCTCTCTCCTCGTCACCAGATTTCTTCTGTCTTTCTTTCACTCCTTCCCTACGCCCTATTTGCCTCACTTCATACTACCCTCATTCTGTTTGCTTGGTTTCTGTGTGTCAAGTGTGCGCCCAAACACACACATACACACAGCACATACACACACACTCAAGCTCACTCACAATTGCATACTCGTGCATGAGCACACATAGGCACTCCCTCCCCCCAAGATTCCCACGCCAAAATCTGAATGCCAGTGTTTGCTAAACGGGCGAGCGTTTGCCCCCTTGTACATGTTTGATGTTTTTCTTGTTTATTGTCCAGATTTAGCCGTGCAGTAATCAGCATCACTGCTATGTCTGCGGACTGTTTGTCTGTGGTGATGTTTGCCTGTAGTGTGATCCAGATCCGAAAAATCTTGTCATTTTATTTGTCGTTTTACGTAGTCTGCATGTCGTTTCTGTCTGTTGCCCCGAGGAGAAACTCAAAGTGCGGATGGCATGTCAATGTGTATGTTTGTTCCTATTGTTTTGTTTTCAAGAATTTGACGCCTCGATGTGTTGACGAAGTATTTCTGTTGGGGTTTTTTTTTAATCAGAGAAACCGATTCTCGGCGTGCTTTCAGAGAAGATACCAAGAATGTCTGTCTGTCTGCTTGTCTTTTTGTTTGTCTGTCTGTCTGCTTGTATCTTTGTTTGTCTGTCTGTCTTTCTGTCTGTCTCTCTCTCTCCCCTTCCCCCCCCCTCTCCCCTTCCCTCTCCCTCTCCTCCTCCTCCTCTTCCTCTTAATCTTTCTCCTTTTCATTATCCTCCTCCTCTTTTCCCCCTCTCTCTTCTCTCTCCCCCCTCTTTCTCTCTCTCTCTCTCTCTCTCTCTCTCTCTCTCTCTCTCTCTCTCTCTCTGAGCTTTAGCAGAGGAGAGAGAAGAAGCATTCCGGTCTCTTTTTTTGTGAGACTTTTTTTCCCCTTTCCGGGCCTAATGACCATCACCACTGTGGTTTGTCCTTATCTTTCAGCCAAAACAAGCTGGACGAGGCGCTGCTGACGAGTGGCCGGGTGTCGGACGCCCTGGTCAGTCTGCTGGAATGGCTGCACAAGGCGGAGGCGGCGCTGGACCAGGAGGCGCCCGTCATGGGAGACCTGGACACTGTGCACATGCTGATTGAGCAACACAGGGTGAGTAAAGGAGAGAGAG
>NW_004797513.1:150959-179304 GCF_000002075.1 Aplysia californica | reverse complement strand
ACACACACACACACACACACACACACACACCTACAGAGAGAAAGAGAAGGGGGGGGGCACATTACTCTCTAGTAACACCGCTAATCTTCTACACTTATATATCCTAATTGTGTTGCAAGTGCACTAAACTACACGATCTCACTGGCTATATTCGCTCTTCACAGAACATCCAACAGGAGCTGGCGGCAAGGGAGGCCACTGTACTGACCATGAAGGCGCCCGGGAACCTGCCGCCGTCCCAGAGCGAGGAGTTGTCGGCCCTGTGGGACCGGGTCAACCACCTCTGCGACGTCCGAGAGTCCAAACTCAAAGAGGCTCTCAAGCTAGTCAGTTCCTCTTTATTTCACTTTCTGGAATTTGGGGCAGGGGTCAGTAAACTATAGCCTGCAGTGGGCTGGAGGTCAGTTCATCTGGCACACTGCCATGTCACTGTGCTGTGGGGGGGGGGGAGAACCTGGAAGATGTGTTTGTAGTGTGTATAGGACTTGGTCACCAAATTGTTTAGATATTTTCAGTGAACACTAAAGGGCAAATTACAATTTGCTTTTATAGACTATAACAATAATATAAAGCTTTTATAAATTTCCAGGTAATATCACACTCTTGCTCAGTTTTAACTCCTCCATTGCTGAGGCTTTTCCCGTCTATGTTTGTAATTTAAATTTAATCGGTATGTTACTCAGGAATATAAAAACAAAGTATCAGCTTATAGGAGCAGTCTCTCACTCAGAAAATGTCAGTAGTCGGTTGACGGTTGCTCTGGTGCAGTTTGCTCCTTCTTTCCTATTAAACGTCTATCGTCCTTATCTGCCCTCCATCCTTTCTTCGCATGTTACTTTTTAGTAGCAACTCTAATCTTCAGTATTAATATGACCTTTTTTTTTTTGGTTTGAATTTGGTCGGAAAGCAGTTTTTATTTTCAGGGAGACAAGGTGTACATAGGCTAGTACCATACATACACATATTTATGTGACCTATTCGTGTTGCAAGTCCTGTTAAACTTTTACTGAAGCTGAAACTAGACACATTATGTTACGATATCTTTCCCGACAGGCTGAAGAGTTCCAGGACGTGGTGACTGTCATGAGAGAGTTCCTGCCCCAGGCTGAGGCACAGCTCAAGTTCCGTGCCCTGCCAGAGGATGAGATGGTCATCCTGCAGCTCATTGAGAAACACGAGGTACGCCTTTGTGACCAATTGCAGCAAGTGGGTGGTTGGTGGGTACTCTGGTGGGGTTTGCTCCTTTTTTCCTGTCAGATTTCTATCATCCTTATCTCTTCTCCTTCTTTTTTGTGAATGTGTTACTCTCTTGTAACACCTCTATTCTTAGGCACTTATATGAATTTATTGTGTTGCAAGTGCTGTAATACTCTTACTAAAACTAGAACTACAGCGTGGCTGATATTCATGCAGTGAAATTACTTTCTCTGTCTTGATGGGAATCTGGTGCAAGATACAACAGCAAAGAGAATATGAAAAGTTTGTCTCTGTTTTCTTAAACCCTATGCCTTCCTCAATCCCTACTGTCTGTGTTTGCTCATTTCGTACTTTACCAGGCCAGTGTTTTATGACGCGACTGGTAGATCATGCTTGTTTTCTTTGCCTCTGCTGTTTTTGTCTGTCTGTCTGCCTTACTTTTTCACTTTTTCCATGCACCAAGTGACCGTTGTTGTGTCAATGGGCTTCTCTTAACCATAACAAACAAACAAATCAGTCATCCAGATGTATGGCTGACACTTTCTAACTATTGTAATGAATAGTTTCACAGCCTTACCGATGCCACTGCTGACATTTTTTCAACAATGTAAAGCTATAGATTTTAGATTATTTGAAAATCAATTTTAATTTTCCTGTTGTTTATTGCCACAGAAATTTCAAGAGGAGCTGCGTAACCACCAGGGAAGTGTGGACAAGATCAAAGGCCTGGCGGAGGAGATCCTCCTGAGCTGTCATCCCAACGCTGTGCGCTTTGTCAAGTACTACCTCACCATCACACAGACGCGCTGGGACCAGGTCAGTTGGCACAACTCTATACAGTGTTTTCCTTCACCTTCACCTTCTCCTATCCCATAGTCTGTCTGATGGTTAGGATACCGATATAGATTTGACAGCCTGTTTCTTCTTCTATTTATGGTTCTCAGCTTTCCACAGTAAGATGTTCCAGTCTTGGCCAGTCTTGGAGGGTACATTAAAATTTCTTGTTAGGATAAAGAAAATGTTATGTTATTATGATTTTAATCTTCTATTCTATCCCCTGTTATCTACATTTTTTGCTAGGATAAAGAGAGAGTTATGTTATTTTGATTTATCTTCTATTCTCGCCCCTGTAATCTACATTTCTTGCTAGGATAAAGAGGGTGCTACCTTATTTTGATTTATATCTTTTATTCTCGCCCCTCCAGTTGTTACAACGAGCCGGGAACCGCGGCCAGCGTCTCCAGGAAGCTCTACGTAACATCCAGGGCAACGCAGCTCTGCTGGAGGAGCTCCTGGCCTGGCTCACGGACGCCCAGGCTCTGCTGGCCACCAAGGAGAGAGACCCCGTGCCCGACGACCTCAAAGTGGTGGAGACGCTGCTCAAGGAACATCTGGTATGGGTTGTTTATCATCATCATCATCATCATCATCATCATCATCATCATCATCATCATCATCCTGCACTTATCACTACATGGCATTGGACAGAAGGGCGAGAGACCAGCTGTTGCTGGGTCGAAAACAACATCATCATCATCATCATCATTGCCTTTCTCATCCTGACTAGGGTTCAGGCTACCAACAAACACTTTCCGCTTTTCCCTATCTTGGACTAGCGTCTTAACATTATTCTACGTCTTTCCACTTTTTTCCAGTACATCATTCTCTGTGACTCGTCTCCAGATTCTATGTTGCCCCATCTTTCATCTGTTATCTTGTGAATGATGGGTTGGTTATCATGAGTAAAAATAAAAGGGAAAGGCAACTGTTACACCATTAGAGTAGCATCCTCTGTTATGTGAAATCTGAGCTGACACTGTCACTTCTTGTGTCCAGGAGTTCCATGAGGAAGTGACGAGTAAGAACAACGATGCCGAGCGCCTCTCCAAACTGGTCACTTCAGAGTCCAAGATGGCTGCCCAAGGCAAAGGTTTTGGCAGGTCAGTTGAATGTGGTGTTTGAAGTGAGAGAATATATTGATGATTGAGACAATTTTGTCAGTATGTCTGGTAGACTTGGTTGTATGCCTCTCATTCTTTATGTGTAAATTATATTTACTTTTTATCTGGGTTTTTTTTATGTTATTGTTGAGGAAACGAGCAAGATATTGTTTTTAGTGGAAAGAGAAAGAGATAGTTATGGTACCACACATTATGTTTAGTTGCTGCAGTTCCTTTTTTTTTTTGCTCTTTGGAGTGGAACATGTATCTGTTTTTGGTTAACTTTTTTTTATAATGTGTGTGTGTGTGTTGTTAGATTAGAAGACTATTCCTGTGCTTTTTAAAGTTCTCCATGCTTATTTTGCTTCTACTGTTTGCTGCATGTGTGAACGAGCAAGTGTGTGAGCAAGTAAGTATGTGTTTGTGTGTGTGAGACTTCCCATATATGAGAGCCAGGGAAGGAGAGATACCACTGCAACTATCAATGTCATCAAACTGGAAACTGATTGAGTGTTCTGTGTGATGTATCTCCGTGCAGCAACATGAAGCTGAATGAGTTTGATGGCTACAACCCACGAGTGATCGCCCTGCAGAACAAGTGGCGCACTGTGTGGCGTATGTCGGTCGACAGGAAGAAACAGCTGCAGGACGCTCACGACACCTTGTTGGAGGTTAGACATTTTCCAGTCTCAAAACGGAACACTTTTCTTTTTTCATTTTTTTTGCATGTTTTTTAGATTAATGCAGTGTATCAATGCCGCAAAATACCCCATGTAGTGATGGAATGACCAATCACGTAAAACAGAAATTCTCTGATCAGAAAAGTTTCTAAAAGTGAACCAAACTGTGGATTCAGCTGGTGGAGGAGTTTCCTGTTGAAAGTTTTAATATTTTGTTTTAGCGTCCAAAAATGATAATTTGCCATTCTTTTTAAATGTCTTCCCAAATTGAATGTCACTGAAAACAAAATGGGTTATAGGGTTATAGGGTCACTTTCAGTCATCTAATTGCTGTTTTTAGTGTACAAAATAGTGTGATCAGAATGTTTTTCAGAGAAGGAAGCTTTTAGATTTGTTATGGAGCTTCACAAAATCCTCATTTTCACTGTGCAGACTAATTTTTTTAAGGGTCTTATCAGTATTTTCCAAGAATATGATATGCTTATGAACTTGGAATGAAAATTTTGACCCTTATTTTTTTTTTAAATTACCTTGTGGTCCCTGCTCTTTCATTTACTTTTCTTTATCTTCTTTGCTTCCTTCTGGCCAGACTTGGAATAAGAGAGGATTGGTACAAGAGGACTTTCTTTGTCAGTTATATCTGCTCACATTACTCAGAATGGACGTCCTTACTTTATCTAATATTGAAATGTTCACATTCACTTATCCAATAGATGTAGTCAGTGAAAGTCTCCTCCCAGTCTTCACATTCACACACACTTTCTTTTAGCTTTCTTTCCTTCCTCTGTTACAGTTTGGTGTCTCTCTTTTATAATTCTGTAATGCATTGTTGTGTTCATATGGAGTAGAATAACCTGTCTGTCTATTGAGACATATTTCATGTACAATGCTTCTTGTTATTTGAAGAGTCTGATTGCTGTCTTAGCTGTGTGTTCATCACAACCTTTTTTCTGTACTGTTCTTGTAGTTGGATGTTTTCACTCAAAACTTTTAGTACTTACTGTAGAACTTATATACAAAGTACTCCCTTCTGATATATATTTGCTCTCTTGTCATATTGTTTTTTATAGGGCTTTACGAATATGAACTAACACTCGAGTAACCTTTGAAATGTATAAAATTAAAGAAAAGGAAAAGGGAACGCTGTTGTTGTCTTTATTGTGCTTCTTCATATTTGCCTCATTCCTCACAAGATTTCATCAATGGTAGAGACAGCTACGAATGTATGATTCTTAAAATAAACATATAATGAAAAAGAGTAAAGTAACATCTTTCATTTGTATTTATTTTTTTCATGTACCGAATAAGTCACTGTGGTTTGATTTTTTTCTGACAGCTTGAAAGTTTCAAGAACTTTGACTTTGACCTGTGGCGGCAGAGGTATCTGAACTGGATCCAGGCCAAAAAATTCAGAATCACAGACTTCTTCCGCAGACAAGACAAAGACAGCGACGGATTTTTGAACAGAGAGGAGTTTGTCAGTGGCATGCTCAAGTCCAGTAAGTGTTCATGGGACTCTTTTCTTCCCTGCTATGGTTACTGTTAGCTGTGATGGACAGAAAGTGTTAAATCTGATCTAGATGCTCATGTGCAACACTAATGTGAAAGTACTGAAAGATACACATATTTTGCTGTTAGTTTCCCAGCTTCCTGTTTCAATCAGAGGAGGGTTTTTTTTGGCCTTTGCAAGATGATATAACTACTGCTATATTTTTCCTGTTTATAGATTAATGTCCCTTCCTTTGATTTCAAATAACATTTAAGTTGTTTGTTCTGCTGATTCGTGCGAAGTGTACCTTTCCTGTAATTCAAATGTGTCTCTTTCTATCTACAGAATTCCCAACAAATAGGACAGAACTGAATGCTGTGTTTGACATCTTTGACGGAAACAACCGGGGGCTTATCGAGTATAAAAATTTTGTAGATGCCCTCAAGACTGACAGGGTAGGCTCATGCGTGTAAATGTATTTTATATCTGGTTACACATGCCCATTTTTGGAATTAAGTAATCTAGAGGCCTTGAACTTTGTAAACCTTAATATGTATGTACATTTCATGAGCACTATACCTTTGGTATATTTACAGTCACATTTATTATTATGAATTTGTTTTCAATGATCAAGGAAAATCTGCTAGTGTTTGATCATGTCTGTCTGAAGAATGTTCGGGTTTGAGAAGAAAACCAGCCTGTGTTCTGTCGGTGGCCTAGTGGTTAGGCTCTCGGACTCGCAACCGTAAGGTCGTGGGTTCGAATCCCGTCAGGGACCCGACGTTGTGTCCTTGGGAAAGGCACTTTACACAAATTTTCCTCACTTCACCCAGGTGGGAATGTGTACCCGGCTATAGACAGCGAAAGATCTTGTCAGTTTGTTAGTGTTTGAGCGCTTAATCGGCTGCTTGCACTGTATGCTTCCCGGGAAGCTGAGAATGTTTCTGAGTGTTCTATGGTCTGCTGGGGTAATAATATAGTGTAAAGCGCATAGAGCCTGCTGTTGAGCGGGGATATGCGCTATACAAATGCTATCTATTATTATTATTATTTGATTACGTTTATCTTCCATTGCACTTTAGCTGAAGTAAATGAAATAATGTATCAGATCCCTGGTTCAATATGAATTAATCAGAGTATTAGTCTGCTGCAGGTACTTATTAATTAACAGAAAAAAGTTGGAAAATTCTACAAAGTTAGGCTGTTGTGAGGTTAGGAATATAATGTAATATGCTTTTGATAAAGTCAATTAAAGCAATCACAATCATTCATTAAGTTAAAAACCCATCTCACTTAGTAAATATCTTGGGTAAGACAATACCAGTGGCAATGCGACATCTATGCTCATCTACTGCTGTGCTTTCGTTTTCAGAAAAATAGAGCCAAGAACAATAACCGCAAGTCAAAATCTGACATGGAGTTGATCCATGAGGAGATCGAGAAGGAGCTGTCCTCGTGTGCCTGCAGAAGTCCCTTCAGAGCTGAGTGGCTGGATGAAGGAAAATACAGGGTTTGTATAGCTTTTCAAAAATATCATTTTGCATCGTTTTGAAAATATTTCGTATAAGTCAACCATCGTGGAAGAAAGATTTCAATCTAAATGTTTGTTTAAAGTGTATAGGAGTGGCTAGTCAGTGCCTAGAAAAAACTATCTTTACTTTTTTAGCTTTCTTTCCCCCCCCCCCCCCCCCCCCCCCCCAAACTTAATAACTATATTTGTATACTTCTCTTTGGCTCTCCCTCCTACATAAGCCAACATAGTGAGTAGTGGGAGGGTGCCACTTGTAGATTTATCTTCTTTTCTATCGCTTTGTTGTTTGCTTTTTTCTTTCCCTTCACTTTACTGCAGTTTTCCTGTCAATGACTTTTCTTCATCAAAGATTAACTAAAGTTGGTGAACATCCAGCATCTCAAATCAATCTCGATCCTTTTTTGTCTGTTTTCACAGTTTGGAGAGAAGCAGAAGACATGCCTGGTTCGCTTCCTCAACCACACAGTCATGGTGCGGGTGGGCGGCGGCTGGGTCACACTGGAGGAGTTTGTGGAGCAGAACGACCCTTGCAAAGGTAAGTGCTTGTCCGATTTATTTGTCTCTATGATTGATGTCGTTGCTTTGTCTCAACTATGTGATCAGTTGTCCTCGAGATAGATAGTTACATTTTTATCAGTCTGCATGCCTCTGTGTACTATATACAGGCTGGTCAACTGTCTCAAATTTCCCGGGACTCCCCCAAATTCTGCAGTCGGGATTTTGAGAGCCTTTAAACTTACACTACACCAAAACCAATCCCACTGGATGTGATTTAGTTCATTGATACGTAATCTTGTGTCATAACATTGGGTGTCCATGACTGAGATTTGAAAAGGTTGGCAAGCCTGTGAATTTGTATTTTGTCAGAACTTCTTATTTGTGCTGTGAAGCAACCCTAAAAGGAAATGGGCCATTTTTCTTCTTCCAGATTTCTTCATGTTTCAGTAGATAGTACATGTTCAATTTCTGCACTTACACAAGTTGGGTCTCATCTCCACTTTCAGCTCAGTAGTAGTCTTTGAAGTTTTGGATCCAATAAAGATAAAGTCATGGTCTGTTCAGCAAGGATGGGAGTGCAGTGGAACTGTAGCACTTATGATAGAGTCCATTACCTTAGATGTAGGCAAAATTGTCAGAATGAACATTTTTTCTCTTTGAAAATGTAAATTTCTTCTGAGCCACTTTGTGAAAATGAGCTGAACTTCATAATGAGTGGAAATCAGGCTGAACGGCTAGAACCCAGTTCGCCACAGGATCTGAAAAGTAAAAATAAAGTATAATGGGAAGAATTTGATGTGTTATATGTTCTTTCTGCTTCTCTTTTGTTCCTGACATTTGGATCATTTTGGCCAGGAGGTGCTTAGTAAGCCTTCTGCAACTCGGCGATTGACTATAATCTTTTTGCTGTGGACATACTTCTATTTTTTGTGTATTCATTTAACTATTTATTGTAATTTTTTACATTTTAATTAGTACCCACCTAAAACAGAACTTTGCATTTGGACACATGTTTTTTTTCTTATGTGGTACACAAATCAGTAAGACTTGCAAATGAAATATATTTTTCGACGAATAAGATTCTTTAAAGTTTGTTTTTTCAATAATCTTTTTTTTCATTGGAAAGTATAGTGTTTTGACGTACTGCAATTAATCTACTTTTCATCTATTCTTCAATGTAAGATGTTTCATGCTCTTCAAATTATTTAGGGGTTTTGTTGGAGGGTTTTTTGTCTTTTATCTGTATTTGTTGTGTGCTATTGAACCAAGCAAGCTGACTCCGTCATTGTAGATTAATCCTCTTTGTGTGTTCGTATACTTTGTTCACTGTTCACATGGAACATATTAATGGTGAGTTTACTGTAGATGGTGAATGCGCTTTTTTATTCGGTGATGTGTAATTTATTTGTGCATATGGTACATTTAAATGTATGATTCACGCAAAATTGTAGCTTGATATGTTCATCCTGCTCAAGAGCAAAAACTCTTCTCACTGTCTGTCTGTCCGTCTGTCTGTTTGTCTGTCTGTCTCTCTTTCTCTCTCTCTCTCTCTCTCTCTCTCTCTCTCTCTCTCTCTCTCTCTCTCTCTCTCTCTCTCTCTCTCTCTCTCTCTCTCTCTCTCTCTCTCTCTCTCTCTCTCTCTCTCTCTCTCTCTCTCTCTCTCTCTCTCTCTCTCTCCCCCCCCCCCCCAAACCACATCACACCCCTTTTTGCCGTCTTGGTTTTTTCTCTCTTCCCCAAATTCCGCCTCATTTTGACATAATGAACACATGCACACCCACCCAATCTGCCTGCCTTTCAAAACAAAGGGTTTTTTTCTTATGCACACTCTATCTTGAGCTCGGACTTAAAATACATGTTTGCATACCATTCACATGTCTGTATGCAGCGCACAATACCACACGGGCATTTTCACTTAAAACCTGGCTTTATACGGGAAAGCAAATACACACACACTCACTTGTATGCACACATGCACGCGCACGCACACACACATACGCACACACACACACACACACACACACACACACATGCTCATATACATGCATACATGCTAACATATGCTATCAGATTAATACACATACACATGTACATTTCTGCCTACTCACTCACATTGAATATCCTGCATACAAACATAAATTTCACTCCTTCGGTTGCTGCTTTTGAGTTTATAATTTTCTTTTTTCAAACTCTTTCGATCTCAAAATCTCATTGACTCTATTCCTTGACTCCTATACAGCGTCATAATATGCAAACGACTTTACTCCTTTAAAATATGTATGATTTCTGTCCGATAGCTTCTTCACAGTTTTTGCTTTTTATCATTTTGAAATAATTGTCATTGGGAGAAGGTGCTGTCTTTTTGGCTAATTATTTTTTTTTTTCACCATTTCCTTAGTTATCATATTAGTCCTCCTCATCATTATTATTGCTATTATAATAATCATTATTACACTCGAGAAAGTCATGAAGGTTTGAAATGATCTATGTGGAGGAATTCAGAACAAGGCAATTATTCCATTTCTTTTTTTTTTCTTCAATCATACTCAATGATTGAAGTGATAATTCCCAAGACAGTTACTTTTTTCCCAAGAAAATGAGCTGGGTGATAGTTCTTGGTGTTGCTGTTCTCATGATACTTTGTCATGAAAGTCAATGTTTGTGTTTCAAAATACTGCAAGTGCTTTTTCTTTGGAAAGCAAAAAAGCACCCACTAGATCACATGTTATGCTCCTCTGAATAAAACAGGGCTGACCCACTAAGCCAAAAAAAAGGCCACCTGTCGCCTTTCATTTCCCTCCGAGTAATTGGATTGAAAGGTTACACAGACTCTCTGACGTCACTTTGAAAGGAGTGATGTAGCACCTGCCACAGAAGAATGAGAATACTTGAAGTTAAAAACGAAGTCATTCATTGTACGCCTATTTGGTAGGAATTTTCCACGAAGGATGAAGTCAAAACAAACTACCCAAGTAACGTGACAAGTCAGCACTCTTGCTGCAGGCTGTGAGATATGATGTCTTATCGCTATGTGATCAGATGGATGTCATTTCTTGTATATAATCATATTACATAACTCTTGTTCCCCATTCTTTCTCTTTTGTCATTTATTTTCTATATCATATGCATATTATGACTCTCTGAATTGATGACTTTATGAGCTAATCACCATGATTTGACAGCTTCACTCATGAAAGCTTTTACTTTCTAATATCCCCCGCTCTCTGATCCCAGCCTCAACTGTTATTTCCATGTTCTTAACAGATGACTTGATATACTCTATTATGTCAAGGCTTCCTTTGTCAGTGACCTTAACGAGACACATCTTGTTTCTGCTCATTAATGTGTGTCGCTACATCCATTATTGCAGCCTAAGCTCCAAAATTTCCAGGCTGCCTCATGCATGAGTGTGAAAAACCTGTCTTTGCTCATCCATTTTGTTCCATTTCTGATAAGAGTTCAGAGCTTGTTGTATGTTTTGCGAGTAGCTTTATATAGTTGACAAAGCTGAAAGGGAAAACTAGTGTCTGGAGAGGCAGGAAAAAATCTGTATGAGATTCAAACTTGTGATGAAAATAGAAAAGTACATTTTTCTAAAGTTTCTCAGAATGCAGCCCTCTGGGGATGATAATGGTAATTTAATGTAGAAAGGTAGAAAGGTTTGAAGGGGCACGACTAGACTATCTTTTGGCTACTTTATGTTATCCCAAAATCCCACTTTTCCACTCTCTTCCCTTGCCCCCCTCTCTCTTAAATAATACATCGTGCATGACTTTGTAAGTTTATGGATGGGTGATAAGCATATTTGAAACAGTTTTCATGTAAGTAAAAATATGTTGCTGGAAAGCATTGAATACTACTAACAGAATAATGTGACTGCATTTTGCACTCTACCAACCAGCAGGATATTTTAAAGATAACTTTATGTTGTTAATTTCAAGCTCTAAACTTTATATATTATATAAAGCTGTTTACATGTACTTTTCTATTAATAATCTTAACCGACATCTAACAATTATCATGTCTCTTTCTTCCTCCCAACCCCGCCTCTCTCTCATAAACAAAAACCCCCTACTCTGTTAACTCTTAACCACTCGTATTCTGCTACTACCAAAACTTTGTGCTTTTCAAACATTTGACTCACACACACTCACACACACACACTCACACACACAAATGTACACCCTTGTTCACTTAAACACACATGCTTGCATACTCTCTGTCACACGCAAATACACAAACACACACACACACACACACACGTTCTCTTTCTCTCTTTCTCTCACTCACATACTCTTTCTCTCTTTCTCTCTCACACACACACACACACACACACTGCTTCCGAACCTCTCCCCCCCCCCCCCCCCCCAACTTCCTTTAATCTCCCTGCTGCTGTAACAGCTAAAGGCCGCACTAACTTCGACCTCCGCGACAACTTAGCTCTCCCAGATGGCTCCCACCACGGGCAGGGCCTGTACGGAGGCCGCCGCAACAGCTCGGGCCGGACATCCCCCTTCCCAACAGGCGTCCGGCGGCGACAGAACGACACAGGCTACGCCTCCTCCAACTCATCAGGTACTCAAAATGAGGAGGCGGGCAGCGGTGGAAGCCCCGCCCACTATGGCTTGCCGACCACGCCCACCTCTCCCGGAGCTCCGCTCCTTTCCCCTATGGCTGTAGCCATGGCCTCGCAGAAGGGCCGCCAGCGCTCGGCGTCTCAGAGATATAGTTTTCACGGTGATTTGTCGTGGAGTGGCACCAATAACAACAACAACAACAACAACCCCACCACCACAAGCGGAGGTATAAGTTGTGTCACAACACATATAGGGCCGCTGGACCTGTTCTTATCCTGCCTTCTGCTAACAACTGATGCTCGCTCTGCTCTGACATAGCTGCTGGGTTTTGTAGTCTTGGAAAGTCTGGGGTTGGGTGGGGGTTTTTTGTGTGCTTTTCCTTTTTTTCCTTTTTTGAAAGTAAAAGATTTCTTTCTTCTTTTTTTTCCATATATTAGTCATGTTAGATGTTCCTTTTCATATACTATTGGAGATTTTTGAATTTCCAACGTAGATCAGAATACAGTATTAGTCTTACCGCCAGTCATTTTTTTTCCTCATATATAAACATGTGAGCTGCGTCACACAGTGAGATGATGTAGGTGGTACATACTGCTCATTTGAACACTTCTATGAAAATCATTTAATAAACAAATATCTCTTCGGTCACTGATAGCAAATTAAGTAGGTTGGGTAAAATAGAGATTATCACATTAATTTTACTTTTTGAATCTCTTTTTCAAATGCATTTTTTTAACATTAGTGTAGGGTTGTCAAAAATTGGATCTCAAGAGAGATGAATCTGTCAAGTAATTACCTCCGTCTACCAAGAAATATATATGCGTCAGGTAGACTCTTCTATGGGAACGATCTAAATTGTCCAAGATGGCCACCCATTGTCAAGGAGAATAGTGGTTATCTTCGATGGACATCTAGGAAAGTGTCATTATAATATCTTTAAAAAACACAAGAGGGGAAGTGGAACATGGTCATTTGTTCAGGTGATTGTTTTGGACAGGTTGCAATTAGAGCAGGTTTCAACTGTAATTACCTTGAGAAACTGAGAAATGTTCAAGTCAGGCAGACGCTTCTATGAGTATTTATTGTTTGATGGTGTTGGACTAGTGGCCATTGTCAGAGCATGCAGGTGTCAGTGTCTGCACTCCACGTTAACGAGCACCTCATTTGTGCTACTAATCAACTGTAAGTCCTAATTCTGTGTATCCAAATGTGTCGCAGCTTGCCACTCTGAAGTACTACATTTTCAGCTGCTGGTTTCTTCATATATGTAAAAAAAAAAAAAAAAGACTTGTGCTCAAAAGACATAATCACATGTTATATCTCGCTAAAGACACCAGTGTATATGGTCGCAGAGGTTTTTGACATGAACGTAACTTGCAAGATTTATACCCAGGCTACTAGATCTCTTTTCAAATGAAATATTTTAATGCCTATTAACTGAGGCAAGCACGCATGTGGAATTCATCATAACAGCACCACTGCTGTCTAAACTTGCTCATGTACTAAATGAGAAGAAAAAGTCAACACACAATAATATTTTTAACCCCACAACACATAATATACGACATGTTCCACTCTCGTATAGTCGCTGTTTAGTTTTTTCTATGTACCCAGTATTTCCTCCTGTGCAGAAGTCCATTACAACCTGCCACAAACTGAACCGCTGTATCTTAGAGTGTAATGGCATTGCATGTGTTCTATATCAAGCTGTTTATCTTATCCAGCATTTCTATATCCTGCCTTGTATCATTTACCTACATCCTGCAGCAGTCCAAGGTGCATGCCTGGAATGATTAAGGTTTAAATGTTACGAATCAAAAAATGTTGTCTTACCGTCTTATCTGACCATGGAAGCAATTATGTAAATGTACAAAGTCTGTTAAATCTGTTTACTTTGTTAACTTTCCTCACTAGTTTGACCCTGGTCTGCTTTTTGTTCCCATGATTCAAATTTCAACTGACCGAGAGAAAATTGCTTTCACATTTTTCTAAATCGTAACAAACAAAAATAATATTCTTGTTGTTTTGTTCTTTTTCAATGTTGCGTGATTTCTGTTTATGACGTTTTTTTTACTCCTCTGCTAATAACAAAAGAGTGTCAGTCACTTGTTTACAGCTGACGTGATTCTGTATGTGTGATCACTTGAACTAACTTTCCCACTCCGCACCTTTCCCTCCCCACCTCTGGACACACAGGCAGTAACGACTCTTCCCTTCGCCGGAGTCGAATCACCTCCTCCATGGTCAATCTGGCAAGTCCTGCTGGGGGGAATCCGGGCTATTCAAACCCAGGCCTGGCTCGTAGCTCAGACGCTTTTGGTATGTGCTCCTCCTGTAGCCACTTGTATATGGTGTTGTTCACTCCTCCGTGTTCCGGGCTGGCTGCTCGCACGGACAGTATGCACGACAGTTTGTGCACAAAGAATGTTGTCTTGACTGCCCTGCCCATGAAAACCAGCGTGTGGAGAAGATAGTTGGGAAGGGATGAGGGGTCTGATATGGCTGGCCAGGTGCGATACGACTGGCCAGAATGCTTTATTGCACATAAAGGAGAATGGATGTTATAGAGGCACATGCTACGGACATAAAAGGAAAGCAAAAAGACGTATAGTAAAGGCATTAATTGTTGGAGGCCTCACATCTCTATTGTTGTTGGAGGGCTGTCATCTATATTGTTGATGGTGACATAGTGTCTGACTTATGAGGGGCAGATGGTAGGCAGCATTGTCATTCTTCTTGAATGGGGATACATGGACACATGGAGATTTTGAAATTTAATTGAATAATAAGAGTGCTTCTGCTTTGTTTGGGATATCAATATCCTATTATGTAAATCTTTTGTTAAGAGGGTAAATGGTTGCCTTTTTAGTCCTTACTTTAGAAACTGTTATTTTTACATCAAGAAGGTGGGGGAAGTTATGTGAGAGTCATGCATATAATGTACTGTCATTCTGTTTTGACTCTGTATGAGTACTGAGCCAGTTGAGGAAAGACTATTCACCAAGCTTTTCGTTACCAGTATTTTATTGCCATGGGAACAGTGTTCTCTTGAAAGGACTTAACGTCCCCAATATTGCAATTGTGCAAAGAGAAGTGTACCACTCACAGTCCTTAATAAAACCCCAGTTTTTAAGTTTTCTGCACTCCTACTCCTTAACAACACAATAAATAAAACGTATTGTTTAGAGACTGCCTTTCCAGTATTATTCTGTGCACTTTTTATCAAGTGTCTGTGGTTAGTTATCTCTTTAGATGATATACAAGTATACAGTTCAAGGTTTCAGATGGAAAGACAAAGATTGTGCTGATCAATAATAAAAAAGATTGGATGAAAATGAATGATCTTAGATTTAGTACTTATTTATTTCTTCTCTATTTGTCTTGGCATTTTAAAGCCATTAATTTTCACTTTGACTTTTTAAAGCCTTTAATTTTCACCTTTGAGAATTAATTTTACCAAAGATTGCAGCGTTTTTACTTTCTTTAACAAACAAACTTATCCAGTTCTGTGCTTCATTCATCTACTTTTGCTAATTCTTTTCTTTTAATTGATACAAATTTTATTCTTCATTGTTGAAACTTTTTGTTCTTTCTTAGTCTATTTTTTAAATATTGTATTTAGTAATTTTTTTTACTGAACAAATTCAAAATTTTGCTTTAAGTCTATTTCTTATTAAGATACCATTCTATCTCAGTCTTGAGGCGCTAATCTGCAAAATGATATAACCCATTTTTCAGTCCTTATTTTAGTGGTTTAAATTAAAGAAATTGTAGGACCTGCTTATTTTTGGAAGAACTTCCATCTTTCTTCTCCCAGTGAATAGTAATGATCTTGCTGTGTATTATATGAAGTATTACTATTTTGAGCTTAATCATATTCATGCTTTGTATTGCTAATATGAATGTTTGATTACTTTCGTTTACTTTTTAAAAAATAAAACAGAAAATTGTTGGTAATAATCAAGATATTAGAGCTGTACGATGCACAACTAGAGCACTAGTTATGGGTATACATTTTAAAATACCAAAATAATCTTTGAATTTTAAAATTTTGTCTTAGTAATTTGCATGATAATGTTAAAATAGAAATGGAATTGTGAGATTTGCTTTAATTTTTAGTCATCAAATGATATATTGACATGAGTTTGATGAATAGTATGCACAGAGAGGACACATGCCCAGGTAGGATTTGTGTTCTTCTCATTATGATTTCTACCTGTTTCCTGGGTGTACAGAAGAAGATTAGCATTCCGTCACAGAACGATGTAGACATTCATATATCTAGGTCTGAGGGCATGACTTGCCTGAAAAATGATGTGGCATAAAATAAGATAGATAAGATAAGATAGATGAGATAATACTTTATTGTCCCAGAGGAACATTTTTCTTGGCTGTAAACTGTAAAGGACTGTAAAACGCATGCAGGTAAACATAAAAGTTATATATCAGTGAAGTGCGACTTCAGAAATGTGTCTTGGCTTTCGGGGATAATATTGCTATTACTTGTTAGATGTGAATATATGACAGGTCAAAATAGATTGACATTACACCACTGAGATGACGTACTAAAGATGGTGTTGTATACCAAAACATAGTTCATTTACGAGTGGAAATTAAGCTTTTAGGTGCTCAAAATGTGGCCAACATTTGGTCTCATTGGGCGTAACAGGAACCACAAGTCATCTTAACCGTAGCCATTATTTCCTCAGCCTAACTAAAACAATATTCTCCCCTGCATTGATGCCTTGGTCATCGTCAGATATTGATGGATGGACTATTAGTGTGCAAGGCGTAGTAATTTAAAGAGACACTTCAGAAATACAATGTCACTCAGTAAATAAGATGTGACATACCAGAAAGAGGAAATACAGCACAGTGAGAATACATTTTTACCCCCTATAGTGCCTATAGTACAGATCCCATGAGTCAGTTGTGTCATTAATTGAAGAATTTGGATTGAGAGGCACCATAGCACCCAAGTCCCAAAAGTCGGATAGAGTGAAGACACAGCAAAAAAAAACTTTCATTAACCTTTCATTAATCTCATTTGGCTATTCAATTCAATTTTGAGTCTTGGGGGGAGGAGATCTACCTTTTGAAAATGAAAATGTGATGCCTTTTACTCCAAAGTGAATATCTGGTTATTTTGGATGCAAAGTCATGTAGGTTTCAAAGGTGTTTAGTCTGGTTAGTATTTGATCTGTACTGTGATGTATACATGTCTCTCATTATGTCAACTCAAGCCACTTTTTACTAATCCTCTTATTGTATCTCCCCTCGCCCACATCCAATGCCCTACAGGATCTACAGGGAACCTGAACCGCAGCAAACGCCTGAGCACATCTTCCTCCAACATCTCTGGCCGTAAGACGCCCACATCAAACTCATCGGCAGCCAACAGAAGATCACTGATATTCACCCCGCGGTCCACCACCCCGACTGTGGCGTTTGGCTCCTCGGTACGGTCGCGGCCCACTACGCCAACCTTCTCCCCGCACTCATCATCAACCCCTCAGAGGCCGGGCAGTGCCACCCCGACCAAAGGACTCGGTTCATCATCTGTAGGCCCCACCAGGCAACGACGCTTACCCAGCACCCCACGCACCCCCACCTCCTCATCTTCACAAGGCTTCAGATAGTGCTGAGTGCTAGTCTCTTTTTGTGATACCAAGTGTCTTATGCCTGAAACTAGCTAGGGAAAAAGTTCAGCTTAACAATCCAATTCTGCTCTTAAAGTGAAGTCTTCTTTTTTTAAAATTACCCTCTGATTTTTTAGGAGAAGTGTAGTAATAAAGTATTTGAACGAGGTATTTGCAGTGGAATTTTATAGACTAATTATTTCAATAAAGTAAAGCCATTTTCCTACTAAATTTTACCTGACGTCGGACGAGTTCATTGACGTAATGTGTACACCTTATGCTCTTGTCCTCATCTTCTTGACAATTTCAGAGTTTTAGCTGAAAATAACATAACTTTTGAAGTTGAATGATACGGACGAAATGTCTGCACCATATGCAAGGCTCCTATGAAGCCAGAGGAACCGATAACAGGTTGTGCTTGTTTTTACTGTTTACAAAAAGTTGTGACCGGTATACAGATGTTTGAAAAATTGACTATGCATTTAATTTTATGTCAACCATTCCTATGTTTGTTTTGTACCGTAAGCTTGATTCTTTTTTTCCAACCTTTGTTGTAATGTTGTGAGCTCATGCTCCCACCACTGTTGATGTGTTGACTGTGTCTAGAGACAGCCTCGGTGGTGTGTGCGTGCCTGAGACATTCCGCTAGAGCATTTTACCATATTTTGTTGTTTTGATGGATCAAAACTTTTATCGTGTACAGCTAAGATTCTTAACTTTGCTTTAGTGATGAAAAACTGCTTTTGAGATTGAATTGTGTCAAAAGCAAAGTTATGTCTCTTGAGTAATGCTATGCATTTCATAACTTCTTTTCTTGTGACTGGATCAGAGAATGAGAAAGTCATACTCACATCCTTGAAAGCTTATGCTCATGAATGGACAAAAAGAGCGGTTGAGGGAGGTTTTGATGACTTATATATCGGAGAAGGAAGATTTACTCATGCAGGGCATGTTCGTCTTTGAAAAATTATTTGCAGATATTCCTAGTTACTCCTGCTCTTGTAAAGAATATTATTAGTTTAACGAATTTATAGTTATCTGAAAGAAAATGGTTGTGAAAAAACTTGTTTAAACATTCCTGTTTGTGTCAACAGACAAAACCGCATATCAGCAGATGCAAATGTTAATCTTATAATGTCTGCCATGGTTTTTTAAGATGTATTTTATTTATCGTAAAACCAGGGGATGGGGGTGGGGGGGAATATGTAAGTTAATGTTCTTCTTATCAGATCTGAATTTTTAATTTACCGGAGTCATTGGTTTGGCCTGGTTAGGCTATAGGTTGTGAGATCATAAAATTTGTTTTGCCAGTTAAGCTGCTAAAGCTGATTCTTTGGGACACCTGTAAATTCAGATGGCCTGAGATAAACCAAGTCTCTACTGTTATCTTTGAGGTTTTAAGGTGCACTGGGCACAGCTTACTTCCTACATTTATAGCAGGGTAAAATGTGATCTGAATAGCAGTTGGAAAAATTGTAAGATACTTATTGTTACTAACATGTTGCCTTAGAATGGATATTTAAGGTCTTATGAAAGGCAAGGACTTTCATTATCTGAAAGCTGTCTTGCTGAAAATATGAAAGACAAGGACGTTATACAGTTTTCGCAAAAAGTGAACATTTTAACATTGTTCTCTGCATTGACTTCTACTGTTGTCTTATTGAGTGTATTTTAATACCTTCATGTTACCAATATTGTTTGGTGCAGATATTTTATGATGCTTCTCGTATTATATGGTTAACCTCACCAACCTAAAATGATTCTGAGGACAATTTTTACAGCATACTTTTATATAATATTTATTATGTCTTATCTGCTTTGGCTCATGAACTTTTCCAGCGATGTGTGAAAATAGTGGTTGATAAAAATCTTAGGTGGTCTATCTATCTGAACAAAGTGTTCTCTCTCCCTCTCCCCCACCCCACCCCCACACAGTATATTTAAAGCTAGAAAAAGAACTATGTATACCATGCATTATTCCGAGGTCCCTTTGTCCACCACATAATAATACTGCTTTGGTTCTATACTGTGTAGAGCAAAAGGGTAGCCAGGCTTGTGTATCGCCAGCTGTCTCAGATAGTCACTTCCATTCCATGTTTTTATACAGCGTTCCATGCGTACCTTGTGGACCGAACATTATCTGGGGGTAAGGTTGTCACCGCACCATGTACTGAACCTCATCAAACTCGGACATATTATTGCATTTTCATTGTAGCTGCTTGACTGAGCTGAGAGATTGTGTGCAAATATTTCTGTTTGTATCGACAGACGAAGGGGTCTGGACGAAACAGGGAGAATGTGAACGTCTTTGTTGTATTGTGTGTATCTGGAAGTGTGTATGTGTGAGATGGACAGACCTGTGACTATGAGGGTGGCTAGGTGCGTCATGACAAAGAAGTGTCTCAAACTAGAGAAAGGCATACATGGGGGAAATGGGGCTGGCTCTTACTTGTTGTATTTACAATACATTACAGAGAATATATGTAGAGCTTGTGCATGCCGCTGTTTTGTAGGTCTGTGTTAGTAGCGCTATGTGAGGACACCATTTCCATATTGTTTGTTTTTAGTGAGAGAGGTAACATATTATATGTACAAAGTCAAAGTTTCAGATCATGATAGTTTTGTCATTTGCAAGTGGTCCCAGTGTTTCCTTTCTTGTGCCTCTTCTGTCTGACGTTGACTTTGAATCAGTAGGAGGAGTAGATAGTGATTTGTAGCTTTGTGATTTGCACAGTGTTGGAAATGCAAGCAAGTCTAGTTGCTCAATAGCGTAAAAACTGAATCGACTTTTACCTTGGAAAATTGAAGTTGATGAATAAATTTTTTTACAAGTACCACATGATGTGCATTATTTTATGTTCTTGTAGCATCAGATGTAGCAGGCTGAGGTGCTCCAGTTAGATTAGCTATTGCCTTGATGAAACCATATTGAAAGTAAAAGTCACAGCAGATTTAAGAGTGGTGTGTACAGGCATTCTCTATCATTTTTCCCATACACCCATCATGCACAAAGGTGTTGCCATCCCTCATGACGGTGTAGCCTTGCGATGCTGGGACAGTGTGTGTCTTACTAGTTGCCTTTTGATCTCATGGTAATATATGATGTTGGAGTTGTTACATATGATCGTTGTCATGGTCAGACCTATGTCCATATCTTCACTTCTATTGCAGTAAAGGTAAGAAACTTCAAATATTGATGCTTCTGCGCAAGTGTAAATCAGGGTCAAAGGATTTTAAGCTCATCTTTTATTTGCAACAGTTACGAATGTTATGGCAATGGTAGCCTACTATATACGATACGTAGGACTTGTAAGTCTGGACGTGACAACTAAGATTATGCTGTTGTTTGAGTTGAGATGGTGTGTGATGGCATTATCTGCACAGCTATTGTGGCTGTTCTGGGAACTTGCTGATGATGGAGAGATGTGAGAAGTATTGTAATGTATAATAATTGTTGGAGGTTGCCCAGAGTTTTTTTGTGTGCCTCACTTTGCCTTCTATTCCAAATTCTGTCTCTGTGTTGAAGGACAAACATTCCAGACACTTGCAAAATGTGTCACTGAATTTCTTCATTACCATTCCAGATTTTGAAACTATATTTTTCGTTCATCTCTTCACTTTGTAAGTAATGTAAGTGATCCTATCTATAAGTAGACAATGTGGATATATCTTGCATCTGCCCATAACATTAAGCCAGTTGAATCTACCACTTTATTCGTAAAGTATTTATCTATTTGGTTCTTAACAAATAACAAAAGTAAGTTTTTCCCTTCTATAATTACTTTCAACTTTCAAATTGACTGAAAATTCGCTCTTAACCTGGTTTTCAAGAATATGAAGTTTTGAACCTTTGAAATTTAGTAATTTCTTCTCAAAAGTCTATTACTATTTTATCACTTACTTTTAACATGTAAGAGGCTGGCAAAAAAAAAATACAGTACTTATGAATGAGATGAAACATTACACTCTTACATTACTTACAAAGACGAGATATATCCCTTCAGAGTTGTGGTTCAAATATAACCATATTAATATTACCATGTCCAACCTCAGACTCGGAGGCAGTGCTCAGGAACAAATGTTTCAAAGCACAATTAGTATTAGTATTCCAAGTGTTCTGCTGTTACTATAACAACATCGACGAGAAGTAGTCTATGCTGTTGTCTGAGAACTGATTCTATGATAATATCATTATAGGTGGCATGGCTTTTTGTTGTTTCTTTTTTCTTTTTCTTATACTCAAGTGAATTAGCTGGGATGAGAATGATAGTGGAGCAGGGAATGGGTTCAGCTTGAGATGAGATTGTGTGACTGTTGTGATGAGTCCGATGTCATGAATGGAATGAGAGGAGAAAGGCTTATAAATGCCTGTAGCAAATTTGTAAAACACTATTAATTATACTATTGTACACTTATACCATCATGATATACCATGCCTTATGTAAAGACAAGACTTTATATCAGCCATTAAAAAATTCTTGAACAAATTCCCTTGAAGTTGAAGGGGTTTTTTTTTGGTGAGTTTTCACTTGCTCTCTCTCTCTCTCTTTCTTCTCGTTCTCTCTCTCTCTCTCCAATTGGTAGGCCAACTCACCCTCGCCACAGGATTGTCTCTTCACTGAAGGGACAGACCAATATCCTCAATGTTCTCTTTTGTCTGCAAGTACAACCCATGAGGTCCTCTTATGACTCTCAACAGGTAGCTGGTGCTTGTGGGTGGTTGGTGGGTGTTCTGATGTGGTTTGCTCCTTTTTTCCTAAGAAACATCTATGGTACATATATTTAGCTCTCTTCCTTCTTTTATTCCTCATCTTTACTATTGTCATTTTTCCTCTACTTCTTTTATATGGTTTGTCACCCTCTTGTGAACTGCTATTTCCCGGGTGCCTTGATAGTCGATGCAGACTCTCTACTGTTGAAGCTAGAGAGGTGAGCAGAATAAGCCTGATTCCCTGTTTGGACTTCTCTGTTGACATCCACTCCTTGGCGCTCGTATGACTTTATGCAGTTGCAAGCGCAGTAAAACCTTACTAAAACAAAAATTCTTTTATTGTAGGCCTATTTGTATATTTGAGACTGTCTAGCAACACGTCTAATCTTTGGCTCCTGACCTATAAAAGTTTCAAATGCCGTAAAACTCTTCCTGAAACTGAGCTGCTGCTTACTGTACATGCAACATGTGTTGATGAAGGTACAAGTAGTACTGGTAACTGGTATTAAATAAACATCATGGCTTTCTTATCTGTTTGTCGTACCAGCTATCAGGGATAAGCAAAGTTTCTTACACTACACCTCACACATGCTTGTTTTCCACTTCCTTCTTGTGTAAGAGTGAGAGCCCTTACTTTTTAGTGGAGACGAGCTTTATCATGCCATTTTTTTAAAGGTACTCTTTGCCTTTGCAAGATCGTTTCTGACTTGTATGGACACTGGTACCAAAGGGAATGCCAGCATGTTGACTTGTGCTATACATATAATATATATATATTATGTATATGTAGCCTACATATTTATACATAGGCGCCACCTACAGTACTGTACTGTAGTTTTAATAAGAGTTTTTTAAGGTACATGTACTGCAACACAGATCATTTAAGTGCCGAAGATTAAAGGTGTTACTAGAGAGTAACGTACAAAGAATAGGAGGAGAGATAAAGTACTAGGACGATTGATGCAGGATTGGAAAGAAAAGGCAAGCAACAACAGAGCACCAGCCAACCACCCATCAGTTTTACTTTTTAGTTTTTTAGTTAGTTTGAGTCCAGAGAAACTGACACAATACCAGTTATTTAGTGCATTGATTGGAAAAAACAACAGAAACAGTAGCGAATAGCAAAGACTGATACTGATCAAAACGAAAGAGGGAGAGAGGTAGTAGGACCTCCAAATACCTCAGTGTTCTATATGTGGTTTCTTCACCTTGCAGTAAAAGTAGCAGGTCATCATGATCATTACTAAACACCCCAAAAGTGGCTTTCATTTTTAGCAAAGAACAGTTTTCTCTCATGTGCCCAAAACTCATCAGATGCATTTCGTAAGTTGCCTTCGATGTGACTATAACTTATAACCATGAGTATAATGTTAGCTCAATTATACATGTACCCTGTTTGTTGAAATCAGAATTGAGGACACCGGTGTCTGTGATGTAGCGGTTAGGTGCTTCACTGTTGCACACACAAGACCTGATTTTGATTCCCAAGTTGGGAGAAAGTCAGTTATGAAGTATTATTATCTTGATCTTTCTGCTGGGATGTCCCTCTCAGCTCGGGTTGGTCCTGACATGGATGATCTAAATTGCATGAATGGGCTTTTGAATGCGGGTGTAAAAACTTTTTAAAAAGAAAAAAAATTAAGGATGCCAAGGACCAAAAATGAAGACAGCAGTAGTTTCAATATATGCCATTCATTCACATTGCTGAGCAAGTCAAAAACCCCAGTGGGTTGAAGGATTACTGCATTACCCAACCACACATGATCTGTAAATTGTACTAAAAGTTTTTAATCTTAAGCCTATGTCTATCACTACATTCACCAATACTTTAAAAAACTTTTGTTTCTATGCATTACTGCGGGAAAGCTCTTTAGAATTTAGAGCCATGTACTCAATCAATCCCTGGCAGTGTTAAAGACACTAGAACTTACAGTATGAAGAAAGTAATTTTGGTACTGTAACTCAGAGTGAGAAAGGCAATGATGATGAACTCCTCAACAGTTAAAGTAGCAGTAGACCCATGACCTACTGTACTGTAATGAATATTCGTCACATTTGACATTCCACTGTGAACAGGCAGAGGACATTATTAACATTGAGTATACATGTCATGTATAGATTCAGCTGTCAGTTTCTTTAGTCGACCAACGTATCACTTTTGTTTTAGTAGAGGTTTGGCGGCACTCGCAACTGCTTAAGGTCATATGAGCGCCAGAAGATTAGACGTGTTACAAGAGAGTAACAAACATAAAAAAGGAGGGGAGAGATAAGGACGACAGATGTTTGATAGGAAAGGAGCAAACCACACCAGAGCACCCGCCAACCACACACAACGTAACTACAGTAACAAACAGGTGTTTTGGAGGGACCAGAATCTCAACTTTTATCCACAGGAAATATTTGCCAGTCAAAATTTGAAAAAATATGTCACCACTACCATCTGGCAAAACTCAAAATCATGACCCCATCCTTCTTCTTCTTATCAGACCACGGCAAAAACTCAGGGTGTAACTCTGACCGAGATCTTCATCATCATCTCAGTCACAGCTGTTTTTTGCTTCGTAGAACGAAGAATTTGACATCCACAAGTTCTTTCCGAGAGTAGTCATTATTTAACTGACTAGAGTGGTTTCAGATTTAATTAGATAAAGGAATTTATTTAGAATTTTTACCGGATGGCAGCCCAAAAGGCCAATCGGTCTTTCAATTTTAAAAAATAGTTTTAGTAAGTGTTTTACGTTTTTCGGCACTTGCAACACAATAAGGTCATACAAGTGCAGAAGATTAGAGGTGCTACAAGAGCACCTGCCAACCACCCACTCTTTCAATTTTAAAAACCGCTGTGGGACTAACTTTCAAATGCGAAACTTCTACACTACATGGGACCTCTAAAATTGTTTGTCCTTCTCCGAGAAGACGGACCCCCAGGGCAGTGCCACTGACTGTAGTGTCTTTAGGTTAGGCCATTCCCAAAGGGGGGACATTTCTCGTTCAAGTGGCAGTAGAAAATGGGCTGATTCACGCTCATAACTGTGCCTGATCTACAAAAGGGAACAGCTGCTTTTTCTTTCCTAATCCTTACTATTGTCATTTTCCTCTACTTCTTTTGTCATGTTTGTCGTCTCTTGTTACCTGCTATTTCCGGGGTGCCTTGATAGTTGAAGCAGACCTTGAGTTGTTGAAGCTAGAGAGGTGGGCAGAGTGGGTCTGATTCCCTGTAAAGACTTCTCTGTTTACACCCACCCTTTGGCGCTCATATGACCGTATGCAGTTGCGAGTGCCGTAAAACCCTCTACTATTATAATAAAAAATAAACGAGAAGACAGAGCACTTGATCCTTCCACCCCTTGGATAAAGGGAGTGTTGAAAACAAGAAAATAACCCATGCTGGCATGGCCAGGATCAGACTTTGGACCACCGGGTTGACAGCTAGGCGAACAATTATTTATATCAGTTGAACTAGATCTTTAGCGCTCTGAGATCACGGGTTTGGGGTTCAAGCCTAGAGTTCCATTTGACATTGTTGTTGGGAAAGACACTACACAAATTTTCCCCATTTGGCTCGGCACTTTTGAAGATGAACGTTAAATTCGGAGGTCCCGCCTCTTAAAGTGTTGCAAGACAATTTTCAATTTTCAGATGGTAAATTCCTGAGGTGAAAATGCTTATCACTATCACATAGGTGGGGATAATCAACATACAGAACTTCACCGTACAAATGTATAATTCAGAAAGAAGTCTTAAGTTAAATGGAGTTGAAAGAGGTGCAAAAATATCAAATGCCAACATCCTCTCCCTGACGAATGTCTTGTGACATTTTGGATCTTTAGCTTTGGCACTTGCAACACAATACGATCATATAAGTGCCTAAGATTAGAGGTGTTACAAGAGAGTAACAAACATAAAAAAAGAAGGAGAGATAAGGATGATGAATGTTCTATAGCAAAGAAAGAGCAAACCACACCAGAGCATCCACCAACCACCCACATTTCGAGCCTGAAATAGTTTTCCAAAACAATTGCCTTGTTCCTGAAAAAAACTAGCGCTGAAAAAGCACAGTGGCAGCTACACACATACTCAAAATGAAAGCATTGTTATCACCCAGGTGATAGAGCAACACAATATTTCAACAACTCAGTTTCTGGAGATATCGCATGATATTCAAATTTCATGACAGCTGTCTGTATAAATCACATTAAAAAATGTTTTGCAAACAATCTAATAGGCCTACTGAATATTTTTGTAACTGTAAAGAAATCTCAAAATTCATCGAGAGCATAAATCCCTCTCCTCACTCTCCATGATTGACATGTAAAGAGCAGTGAGCAGTCGGGGACAGTAAATTATAAATATGTCAAGATTTTCTGACATGTAGCATTACAAAATGAACTTATTTTTGCAATAATAATGTACTTAGCCTTCTTTTATATTCACAGGCTTCGTGTTGTACAACTGTAGTGACAGTTAGCTGACAGGAAGAAGGCCTACTATCTAGACTGCCATCATACTTAGAAAAATATAATATGAAAAAAACAGACCACACCAGACACCAGAGGACTTAGTCTCAAAACTCAAAACAAACAACAAAAGAAAGTACAAACTGAGTCAGCATTTTATTTTTTATTCATTATACCCTTAACTGTACAAGGCAGGCAATGTGACGTAACGCCTAACCGTTTTCAGTCAAATGGACAACATTTTGCAAAATTCCTGAGAGCCTTTCCTAGTTGAATTAGCCTACTCTATGTCCATCCCAAAATGGTAAACTAGACCGAAAGGAAACCATGATCTTAATTAACAGAAAAACTTAGGATCCAACTTGGATCTTGCACTGTACATAGTGAGTTGAAAGTGATAGGAAGCCAATCATCGTTAACACTGGCAATTAAGCCTAGATGCATGAAATGAATATCAAGAGGTTTTAAACATATATGAGATTCTAAAAAATGATGGACTATTCCTTTAAAATAAAAGATGAAGCAGAAACCACATACACCTCTATTTAACAAAACCAAAAGTGAAGATACTGAGTGCTGGCATTTCTTATGTTAGTGTCCTTATAATGAGAAATACTTATGCCCCCCTCCCCCCCTGGAAAATAATTCAAAAGAAAAAACATCATTCTGTACAGTGGGAATTCAAAATTTTCAAAACACAACACGCAACAGACTCACATCAGATTTCAGATTTAGTCAAAATGAACATTTCCAACAGACGCAAGCACTCTCTATCATAACACCTATCACACCAAAACAAGAAAAAAAAACAATACACGACAGTTCACTGTCTGTTAGTTCAGTTTTTGCCAGTCGAGCCATAGCCGCCACTGCCCCTCTCCGTAGAATCAAGAGAAGGCAACTCCTCCAGCTGGGGAAGATAAATCCTCTCACAAATAAGCTGAGCGATGCGGTCCCCTTTGTTGACCACAAACTCTTCCTCGGAGAAGTTGAACATGACGACCCCGACATTCCCCCGGTAGTCCTGGTCAATAACCCCGGCACCGACGTCGATGAAGTGTTTGGCAGCCAGTCCCGAGCGAGGCGCCACCCGGCCGTAGCAGCCATCGGGTAAAGCAATCTGTATGTCTGTCTTCACAATCTGTTTACCTCTGGCTGGGATCTTGTACTCGTACGCACTGAGGAAACAGGAAAATAGGATTGTAATAAAGGAAATTATCTTCACTCCGGACTTCCTTAGGCTATTTACAGACTTAAAAATAAAGTAGTGAAAATTGTCCAAGAGCCGACAAAGTAACAACCTTCAGACTCAGAACAGGACACAACAGTCTGAAGCATCACACATTCTCCAGATTCAAGATTGGTGAAGAATCCAAAAACTCTCCTACTGGATTAGGCAACACAAAAATACAAGCCTCAACCCAGGGACACGCATCAAAAGCTGTAGAATCTATGGCCCCCCTCTCGACCTGGGAATCACTGCGGGGTTCATCAACACTTCAGCCCTCACCATCTAATCTACCATGAACAACGAAGAAGAAGTCCAAGACATCCACCCATTGTCAAGGAGCAAAGCTGTTGTCTTATAAGGGTGGACATCTTGGATAGTGTCATTTTTTTTTTAAC
>NW_004797513.1:150131-150859 GCF_000002075.1 Aplysia californica | reverse complement strand
GAGGAGGAGGAGGAGAGTGGGAAGTGGTACAGTGGAATCCTGTTATAATAATACGAGAAGGAGGAGACCGGAGCAAAATGTCCGTTATAGCAGGATTCTCGCTATAAGGGATCCAGCAATAAATTCAACGGAAACAGTAAAGTAGGCCTAATCTATGAGTTCGGTGTTCTGTTTATTTCCTTTCGCTATCTGCCCTGATGATGATTTTGTTTCAACATGACCTCTAGCACTAGATCTAGCAATGTTGACTGACAGCTCTGCGTTGGCGATCAGAAAGAAAGGGCTCTCGGCTAACTCACTCGCTGTGTTTCCCCCCACCCCAACACACCCTGTTGTGCATTCCGTCAGATTGTGCACGTCACACATTCGCTCCACCCATCACATTGCTGTGACCTCTCCATCCCCGCATCGGAGAAGTGAGAGGCATGGTAGGCTTTGATAATCTAAACTAGGCTTACGCTGGCCAATCACGCGATGCGTTCTGCTTGTCTGTGCATGCCACACCCTCCCTACTCAGTCACTCCGGCCTTCATTGTTGACACATGGGCTCTCCCATTCTTTGTTTCGCTAGATAATCAACTAGTTTCTCAAATGGCGAGGTTTTACATTATGTATAATTGGCCCATGCACTGCGCACAGCAGCAGCAATATTCCGCTATAACCGACTCGCATGTTTGTCTGATTGCGCTATAGCAGTATTTTATTTACAAAGGCAAAGAAGAGAAAAA
>NW_004797513.1:105926-149908 GCF_000002075.1 Aplysia californica | reverse complement strand
GGGGGGAGGGTTATCTTGAACTAATGTAATATATTACATTTTTGTGAGGTGAAAAAATATTTTTGACATTATGATGAACTCTGCATTTGTTGATGATAACTCTAATTTCACTTTTATTTCAGCATAAATGATCAGCAATAACAGAGATACAGTAAAATCCTGATAAAGTCAACTTGCTTAAAGTCAACTCTTTACAGTCAACACCTCTCTGTAGTCCCGTTTCTTACTTTCTTTGTTTAAGTAATTGTGTTTCTGATACAGTCAACCGCTTGAGTGTTAACCTTTCATAAAGTCAACAATTTGGGGCTAAATCCTAGATGAATTAATTCAAGAAGAGACATTTCGCCTGAGCAAGTGGTGTACACACTTCCAATTACATATATATGTACTTTATTCTTTCCTTGTTTTGGTGACAACTTCAGAATTATACTCCCTGAAATTGAGATTACATCTTGTTTATTACCAGGTACTTTGTAATTTTGTAGCTGTTATCTTCAATTTTCAATGGCCAGTAGTACAATGGATAAACACAACCCTGCTCAAAGTCAACACTTTTTTTCTGTCCAGGGTGTTGACTATCAGAATTCCACTGTAACTTTTTTTTAAAAATTAAAGCGCTTTTGTCATTGACATGAGTCTCAATTTTTTCCTTTTTATTAGTAAGAAAGAGTGTGTATGTAATATTTTCCTTGAATGATTTACTCTAATTGTGAGGCAGCGTGGTGAAATCAGGCGCTCGTCAAAATAATGAAAGTGAAAAAAAAAAAACGCATTTTTTCTGCAGGTTTGGGAACTTTTATTAAATTTTTTTTCCGCGCTAAACACCTTTTACATCCATGCTGAAAAACGTTCATTACATGCACAAAATTTGTGATTTCTCAGTTTTAAAGGCTCTCAAGCTATTAAAGTTACCAAACTTTGGCGGCTGTTTTCTCACTAAATTTACCTCTGAAATCAGGTGACCCCACCTCCTTCAATCACAAATATTTCAGCTTCTATTCAGCATAGATGAATATTGTTTTCATTAAAAGGAAGGCAAATTGACAGACTTTAACATGATATCAAAACTGACGAGCGCTTGATCCCACCATGTCGTGACACCTATTATTTTTTTGTGCATATATTATTACATGTATGTGCATGCATACGTGTGTATGCATGTTTTTCATGCATATTATGCAATGCGCATAGAGCAATGATTGTTTTACGGATTTGCGCGATATAAATGTCATATTATTTTTATCATTAAAAAATGAAAATGTAAGAAATGGGGGGTGGGGGGCAAAAAAGTCCCAAAAAAGGTGTAAGATCATATTTGAACAGCCCTGTTTTGCACAGGTCAAAGATGATTAATAAAACACCTCCCAAATCCCTTACAAACACACATATTGTGACATATGGTGGGTCCTAATCACAGGGTTTGGTGGTATTCTGTCAGAAAGTGAGACATACAGTGTTCCAGTGTTCAAGCAATGGCGGTAATGTCATGCACACTGACCCCAACCCCCACTCCAAGACTCTTGAAGGAAGGTGGCTCTTTCCGAGAGGGTGCGAAATAAGCTTCTATAGGCTACTTAGCCTAGGGCATTTTTGGCCCATGCAGTTGTCTTGAGAAGATAAGAGAGTGTCAGTGTTCAGTCTTTTAATCTTTAAAAAAAATATCGTACAATATTTATTGTAACGAAAGACTTTTGTTTTAATTGCTGCAAAGTAAACAGCACTGTATTACCATATATTGAAAACAACAAATAAAAATATTAAAATTATTGGCTTGAATAGCGCACAAGGAAAAAAAGAAAAGGGAAAAGAAAAACAACACAGCAAAAAATACTGCAGTTTGACCACTAAAGCAGTGCATCTGTGTGCAAGAGTGAAAATATAAACTTACCGTTGGTAAAATGGCATTCTCCGGTTTTGGCCCCAAGAGGAGGGCCTTATATACAGTCAAACCTGTGTAAGACGGCCACCCATTGTCAGGAGAAAAGTGGCCGTATAAGACAGGTGGCCGTCTTAGGCAGGACTGATCAAGATGAAGAAAACAAACCATTCCCTTCTGAAGTCCCAATCGATTGTTGTTTTTGTTGTTGGTTTGTATTTTGTTTGTTATTTCTATTTGGGAGTGCTTATTTAGGCCACATATGGCCTAAATAAGGTAAGGGAGGGGGGTTTAGCTTATTTAGGCCACAGTGGACTGTGGCCTAAATAAGGTAAGGGAGGGGGGTTTAGCTTATTTAGGCCACACATGCTCAAACTAACCTTTTCAGGCAACTGAGTTCGTTCCACTTTCATAATGGTGCACCTTTCTCATTTAGTACGGTTTTGTCTCAGTGTACAACTTATAAATCATAACCATAATGAATATTGTAAAGAACAAAGCACAACACGCAAAATTTTGCTCAATCCCAATGGTTTGAATGAGGGCCAGATTTTTCCTTCATGGATGGGTAAAAGCTAGGCTACCATTTTGGCACACTTTGGTCAAGTGAAAAGGTCAAATCCTCCGAATGGACTTCCGGGTTAAATTTGGGGTATAAAAAGAGTGTACACTACGTGGCTGAGTTACACTATCTTTGCCTGAGTGACAATCTCTCGTACTGTCTCGTAGTAGTACATGTAGGCTAGTAGGCCTAGTAGTAGTAGTAGCAAAGATCGTGTAGAGAATATTTGGTAGTAGATTCTATCTAGTAGGCAGTTTAGTGAACGTGCTCAGGGCGAATCGGCCTCGATAAGCCCCGTAGACTTTTGTGATCGGCCACGAAGCCTCGTGTTTTGATGGGTCTAGATCTAAACAACTCAGCGTTATTCGCACTGCCACATCCGACAGGCCTAGATCTACATCTTTTTAAAAGGAAAAGAAAGATCATGAAAATGGTTGAATTCGCGTGAAAATCGATTCGGTAGAACTAGAACTATTAAAATTTGCTTCTGAAAACAAGGCAATTTTTATACGAAGGCCATTTTTATAACTCGATGAAATAAAAACTACTGGCTGTGTACTGTGTTATTCTGTATAAAAATAAATTATGAAACTTCAGGACGTATTATTATTTTCCAGCATCTTTTGACGCCTGAGCTGTAGAGGTTGAAGTTTTCACAACACTAATAGATCTAGTAAGAGGGTTAAGAATGCCCATAATATTATTATTAGGAATCCCAAATCACTACCTAGTTGGCTTACTCTTTAATAACCATGAGCAGTTAAGAAAAAAAAAGACAATGATATAGGATTTGTCTAAATATGACCATTAGCAATAAAGATGTTGCCCATTTTGTCCAATTATCCTTGCAGGTAAAATCACCCAGCACTGTACCTCAATAAGCACAAAAGGAATATTTCTGTGACTTTGTATAAAGGTGTGGCCTAAATAAGGTAAGGGAGGGGGGTTTAGCTTATTTAGGCCACAGGTGAGGCCTAAATAAGGTAAGGGAGGGGGGGCCACCTGTGGCCTAAATAAGGTAAGGGAGGGGGGTTTAGCTTATTTAGGCCATATGTGGCCTAAATAAGGTCACCCATGAACCCTTTCTATTTTGTTGCTGATTTTGCGCAAGGGTGACAATAAAACGAAATGTATCAGAAGAGGAAGACCGAGTGTCATGTTAAAACAAACACATGGGTTGCCACCACTCAGAGAACGAGCGACGCTTCTGTCACAGGTTCATGTTGACGTCCTTTGTTACTTTGTTACAGACTGGGTAAACAGTGACCACTCATCTCACTTACGATTTGCGTATGAGTTCTAGACGGGGCTAATGGGTAATGAGGGATCACACGCTAACCTCACCAGCAGCTGAAAATTGGTAGCCTACCTATTGGTCAACAGAGGGAGGGGCCTACGCAACATGATCGGTTGGAGGGACTACCTAACAACAACGACAAGTGATAGGATTATGACGGCTCCCCCACAACGCCAGGGGCCAAATCACAATTTTTGACAAAACGTAATGGAGTCACTAATGTGGTCGTCTTAGACAGGTGTTATTGCTTAGTGCGATAGGGGTTGTGTGTTGAAATATGGTGGCCGCGGCCGCGTTGGACAGGTGGCCGTTTTACAGTTAAATTATATAGAAAAAACGCAAGGGGGGAAATGGAAAGTGGCCGTTTGTACGGGTGGCCGTCTTATAGGCTACTGACTCAAATATTCGATGTTTTATCTGAAAGAGAGCAAGAGATGGGCTATTTTGACCATAATTTAATGTTTTGCAATTAGGTTTGAGGCTATCTCTCCCTATTATGGCATCGTTTAGAACCAGAAGTAATCATCTGGTGGGGGTCAAAACTAATATCCCCAAACGGTACCGCAATTCTACAGGAGTGCCCTGAGTTCAGCCCCAGTTTGGACCCAGAAGAGAATGATTAAAAAATTTTGTTTTCTTCATGTTGATCAGTCCCGCCTAACGGCTAAGACTGTCACCTGTGTTATGCGGCCACTTTTCCCCTTGACAATGGGTGGCCGTTTTATACAGGTCTGACTGTACACATAATTACAATTGCGTGCGTATAGCAAACTAGATCTAGATCTAGGATCTAGTAAACTTTAACTATCCACTTGGCAGTGCTGATAACGAGAAAAAGTCAAAAAAAGAGGAAAATATTCCGCCCCCGTTGCAATCCCGAAATTTTTAACTTAGAACTGTATACTAACTACAATAATATAACACATAAACGTAAATTTTGTAGTACAGTGCTTCCACCAGCTGAAGCTGAAAAGTAAGGGGTCCAGGGACAGCGTCCCGGTGGGGGTTCAGGGGGCGAAGCCCCCTAAGAAATAGAAATTTAGTGCTTTTACAGGGTTCAAAATGGCATTTAGGAGCTTGTTTGACGAGATTACCATAATTATAACATTTATTTTTTCACCAACATTTTGTCTTGCCTGATTTTTTCACCTACATATCTTTCTGTTGCTGGCAATGTTTAAAAGCAGGTTCTCTTTCCATTGCTAGAAGGCAAACCTGGGAATAATGAATAGATATCTACCTTCAGTCGCCCAGCGTATACCCTAATTTTTCCTCAATTTTCACATCGAAATGTCGTCTGTCACAACCTCGGAATACCACTTCGAATTATTCTTGATTTTAGTAGTCTTAGCATAGATCTAGATCTATTTCTTTCACCGCGGCCCTTATATCGCGTTCACGCACCGTAGAATCTTCGCATTGATAATTTCTCTAGATCTAGTCAAATTTGCAAAAACAAGTTTCTTTCTAACAGTAATTTTCTGTCTAAGATCACAAGTCAATTTACTTGATCAACCCGCAGATTTTCCAGCCGCGGCAACAATCGGAAGATAGACACAAGGAATGAGAGAATGATAGAAAGGAGGAAATTGGGACAAATAATGAATGCACGGGGCATAGCGGAATAATGGCCAATTGCAGGAAATCCGCAATCTGGAAGGTTTATATAACATTAACTTGTTGCCGAGAGAATTACTGTAAATATCCCTAACTTATACAAGACGATACGAAGGCGAAGACGGATCTTTTGCTACGGAATGTCGACAGTCCTACGCGGTCGCAGTTTTTTTATGGAGAGTTGATAATGATAGAGGAACAAGTACGGAACTGGCAGAAAGTACGCAGACCTGCCACTCTATGACTATGAAATCTAAAAATCAGGATGTTAGAGTAAAAAAATCAGGATCTGGTGAAAAAAATCGGGATCAACGGCAAATCAGTCACAAGGTGTACTGGGGAAGAGGGATCCTGGTTCCTTTTTATGAGGAAAGTATGCAAGAGAAAACTTGAAAAGTTTTGCAGGAATAAGTTCACGTTTGGGCCACTAAATAGAGGGAAAACTGAAAGACTGCATTACTCGAGTCGGAGTGGGATAGAGTGGGGGAGCGCAGGTTGCAGTACAGCTGAAACTCTCGTAGTCTTGAAAATAGCTGACACATAACTGTAATCATCCACGCAAAAAGCCCGCGTTTTCATACAGTAACAACGTTTGACTTCCATCGCAAATACACTTAAGGCACACACCCCCCTGAAAAAAAGATCGCACCAAGGTTGTTCATTTCTTTCTTTTTTCTTATTCCTCTATCCTCAATTAGTAGGTTCTACTTGTATCACGGTACGCACTTTAAGCCCAAGTGTCAAAACAATAACCCTACCCGCTCCCTAAAAGCGAAAGTACATCTTGAGCGTATCCATGTCGGAATTCAAAATCGATACTACGTCGGTTTTAGTTGAAATAACGTGCGTGAGTCATCTACTAGATTCGGCATAGATGCTTCAGAAAGTAGCGTTCCAAGTTCCTGTCGATGAAAACTCTAATCGGTTCTCCCAAGCAAAAGAGATTGCACAACTTTGTATTATTTTTCTAAGAATCATCGGACGCAACGACAAAAAATCAGGATACTGGCGATCGAAATCGGGCAAATCGGGATGCTTGAGATTTGGGGCAAAAAATCGCGATATCCTGATTAAATCGGGATGAGTGGCAGGTCTGAAGTACGGATTTCTGTAAAAATACAAAAGAGTGGAAGCACTGGTAGTAATATTTTGGAAACAACAAAAAAAGCGGAAATCCGCAGAAAATTATCAGCACTGCGCTTGTCTCCAAAAACATAGATCAAGATCTTACCACGAGAGCCTCCCAGTTTGAGTGAAACTAAAATAATACCCAGTGACTACGTTCACGGCGCCGTGAGCATAGTTGGCAGGAGCTGGTGAGGCTACATTCACGGCACTAAGCTTCGTTTAAACGGAGTGTCCACTGTTGGTATTTAAATTTAAGTAAACCAGTTTTAGTCAGTGACGACAGTGACGTACACATGTATATTTAATAGTTTGGCCTGCTTCAAGTATTCCATCCCATGAGATGAGGGAAAACGAAGCAGTGATCCTTGACCGATCGACCATTCATAGTTTTCCCTTACACAGAGCTCTGGCTCAGAGTTCGCCAGTGTGGGCAAACGACGAACTCTCAATGACGCAACAATGCATTAGGATATAATTATAAGACAAAAATGTATACACCTACCAAGATGTTTCAATTGCCCTATCAGATCCTATCTCGCGTCCGGGCGAGACTTGGGAGCGACCATGTGTTAACAAGTGACGGCCCGTGATATACGAGTGTAAACAAACGTTCCAGCGCCCTAGAATTGAAAGCGTGCAATTTTGTCTGTGGGCAGTGTGCGTGTGTGTGTGTGTGAGAGAGAGAGAGAGAGAGAGAGAGAGAGGGGGGGGGGGGGGGGCAAATAGACGAAATGGGTACTTATTATACCTTATAAAATAGAGACGCTGTTGTGGGGAGAGGGAGAGGGAGAGAGAGACAGAGACAGAGAAAAAAATATAGGGGGGGAGCAAGAAGGACAGAGTACGGGCAGAGAGAGAGACAAAAAGAGTGAAAAATAATAAATCAGTTTATTTTCCAAACCTGCCACTCATCCCTGCCATAAATCTCAAGCATCCCCATTTACTCGATTTTGATCATGTGTGTCCCCAATATTTAAAAAAAAAAATATTTTTTTTGGGGGGGGAGGGGTTCTGCTTTTTGCACATTTTTCTAAAATCCTAGATCTAGATCTAGATCTAGATCTAGATCTACTCTGCCTTCTTTTCTGTCATGGGAAGCACTCGTTAAACTTTTTGACAGCAGAAACTCGGAGCACTATATCTAAATCTAGATCTAGATTAGATGGTCTATTTCCGATATGTGGAATTCAGTAGATCTACAGATCTAGATCTAGAATCTAGTTGACTCACCAAAAGTTGTCATACCAGCCAAAATAGCCTGGGGCAAAATCTGTTGTTGACACAAATTTTTGTCCCAAAATCTGTAGATCTAGATCTAGATCTAGATCTAGATCTAGAATCTAATATCTAGTTGACCTAGAAAATCTGTAGTAGGCTAGATCTAGATCTAGGCGATTGTCAAGATTTTCGCTTTTAATTCCGATGTGCGTTTTTCATAGCCTCAGGTATGTTTCGCTTTGATCCCTAACCCTAACCCTGACCCTGACCCTAACCCTGACCAGGGTTAGGGACCAAAGCGAAACATACCTGAGGCTATGAAAAACGCACATCGGAATTAAACGCGGAAATCTTGACAATCGCCTAGATCTAGATCTATATTACCACTTGCCGCATACTTAATTGTGGACCCTTTTCAATATTTTGACCCACATACATAGATCTATATAGAATCTAGGCCCTTGTAAAAGACATTGGGGCTAAAAATAGGTTTAGCGGGTCTGATGTCGGTGGAAGCGGATCTTTTTGAGTCGCTAGCCACCCTAGATTGGGTGAGTAGCCTGACGCTAGCCTTAAGCCAGTCACCCGACCGGGCGAGTAGCCTGGCGTTAGCTACCCGACATCGGGCGAGTAACCTGCCGCTAGTCACCAGACATCGGATGAGTAGCACCGGCCAATATTAAATACGTCGCTGTCGTCACTGACTAAAACCGGCTGAATTAAAAACCGGATGCTCCCCCTAAACGAAGCTTTAGAGTTTAGTGCCGTGCCGTAAACGTAGTCTCAACAGCGCCTGCAAACTGCATTCAGGGTGCCGTGAACGTGGCCACTGCGAAAATAATACCGACCATAGTCTAGATCTAGATCTATACTAGATCTATATATTTTAAAAACTTAAACTTTAAGTGAGTTTTCTAATTATTTTGAGTAGAGGTAAGATTCTAGAGATCTAGCATCTTGATCTACGCCCACCTGTACAAATCGTAGCCAGCAGCCAAGGCGGAACCCCTCGTTGGAGTTGTGGCTTGGTTTGTCATTTTTGCAAACTGCAAGGTGATTTGTTCACTCGGCATGTTTCCTGAACTTGAGTAGCGTCTGGAGGGAAAAGAATGCAAATATTGAGCTTTACGTAGATCACAAACGTGGACGCCCCAGCAGCTTGGTTTTCTCCAAAGAACGTTGAGCCTTGATAGATCACGAAGAGGTGGCGGCAACGGCAGCAGACAACGAAGAAACATCAGAAAAAGTGAGATCTCCCGCCGAATTTGTTTCCCAATTCGACGATAGGCTAGTGTGGTCCAAGTACTTCCGGGTCGGAAATAGCATTATTGGAAATACCCATTGGACATAAAAGAAGGCCTAGCCAAGGTTTTCAGGGGTGGGGGGCTGCAATCAAATTTTAGAAGAAAAAAAGTTTCGTTGCCATGGAGACAGCGACCATGCTGGATTTTGTTGACGTATCTTGTACAGTTAATACCTCGATTATTTTCAATATAGGCAACAAAATCCTCTTGTGTGGTCAAAAATTCGTGGCACAACTTATCCTCAAATGTCTCTTTAACGGGTGAATCAATATCACCATCACCTATACTTTGAACAGCAGTTTATTGGATAAATTTGTCTTAACTTAATCACATTTTTTCACAACATTAAAGGCTAGATTTTTTTTAAAAATTTCATAAATTTATATAAATTACGAACTATACTCTGTCACATTTTTAAGTATACACTGTGTTAAAATGAAAATAGCTAGTTTCACAATGCGAGTCGATATTCTTTAAAATTTCAGGAACACGAATTCAATTAAATAAGTACGAAAAAAGCAACAACAATACGGAATGTTAACATAACAGGTTTATTCATGACTTACACCAGTGTGGGGGCGGTCTACAAAAGTAACACGATCAGTAGGGTTGATGACGGCCTGACATCGTCGCCGCCTTGAATCAATCAATCGCTGCACTGCCTGTTGCGGGATGTTATTCCACTCTTCATGCGACGCTCTCTCAAGTTGAGAAAATGTCTGAGGCTGAGGTTGTCGCATGTAGTTCAACTCACCTCTGGTTTGTCTTGCCGTTTTGAAAGGCGTATAAAAAGATCCTCTCTTGGAGTAGTTTTTTTTCTCTCCCACGTTGGCGGTGTCGATTCTTTCCTGATTTTGTTGTTTTCTCACCATCCATTAATGAGGACACAGTTCTTCGTGTTACATTAAAATGTCTCGCAACAGTGGATACTATGGCACCCCCGCGGATCATTCCAACAAGCTGACTTCACACATTTTCTCTTAGGGCGTGACATCATGAAACGCAGACAAAACAAGTTTTATCCCTGGCGAATTGTTACAAAAATGACAAAACTTTGAAGTGTGCTTCTTTTTTTAAACAAATCATTGCCGTATCATGAGTAATTCTAAAAAAACCCACTATACATGCAACACGCATGCTATTACAAAACCACTCGCGCGTTCAGAAATCTGAAAACAGCCCACCAGCGACTGGTATGTAATCAGTGTGTAAATTTGAAAGTAATTGGTTGCGTAGATTTTGTTTTATTGAGCTACAAAATTTGTATACTTAAAAATGTGAGTATATTATTATAAATTATAATAAATTTCCGTCACGCTGAAAATGGGATTGTTCACAGCACTTCCCGCTTCTAACGCACATAGTTTGCACATGCATGGATGTCACAGCACACCAGTGACACTTTTTAGTGGCAAAACTAATAGTTACAAGAAATTAACTTTATTTTGAACACATTAATTTTTTGTATTAGGTTCTCAAAACATGCATTCAATAAAGATAGTGTCACAATAAAAAAAAAAAGGGGGGGGGGGGGGGGAATGACTGACTTGCCATTCATAGCAATCCCAGCTGTAATAAACCTTTTAAAATCTGTTTAAGTTTTTAAAAAAGGAAATGTAACCCCTCGCACTTGGATGTTAGAAATCATTTCTACATACATCAATACAGCAGGTATTTGCAAAAACATTGATCTGTAATGACAAATTGATAGACTATACAAGTCATTGTGCAAAAGTTAAGAACCCATATTATTATGTTAAAGGAAATATTTGACATAATAATATTGCGCCACGAATTTTTTTTTACCGCACTATATATATTTAGGCCCTATAGGTATCGTTACTTTTGCCTGTTATCTTATCAAAAATGGTTCCATAAAATTATAATGGTCTGTTGAATTTTCGTAAACGAATTTTGTTTGAATTAATGGAATTTTTGAAGAGGAATTGAATCAAGAAAAGTCAGTTGAAAGTCCATCCGCTCCAGACACCACCAGCAAAAGGATGTTACATAATTATAGTGATAATTCTACAGACGATTTTAAAATTATAGTAATTACTGACTGTTACTACATCTTCTCTTCTTTCTATGTAAATTTCATGAAGATTAGTTGAAAAATAGTGGAGTTACTCAAAAAAGTATAGAATCTAAAGAAAACCCGCACTTTGGTAAAACAGTCGGTAAGAAAAGAGAGAGGGGGAGGGAGAGAGAGAGAGAGAGAGAGAGAGAGAGAGAGAGAGAGAGAGAGAGAGAGAGAGAGGGGGGGGGGGGAGAGGGAGAGAGAGAGAGAGAGAGAGGGGGGAGACTAATGGGGATATATGGTGTTGACTAATACATGCCTGCTATGTTGGAAATTAAGGCTTTTGATCGAGGGTTCTTTTGCGATGAAATAGTTAAAGTGGAGGCTGAGCTCGATAATGATACGAGGTCTGTCTCAGAATAAAGTTTCCCTCCTCCATAAAATCAAAAGTACTCGACCAACAGCCACTAAAGCTTGCGACGTCATGACATCATGTCTTAGAAATCTCAAAGCCAAATTGCAAGTGCATTGGTGAACGGGTCATAGAACTGTGACGTGTCAAGTGTGGTGTACTACTGCACTTTGTCCAAGGCAAATCAGAGGAAAATGGCTTAGCGAAACACTGGTGCAACCTTCTCGTTTTACGATGTCTGAGTTGGGATCAAATTTTCAATTCTTCTCGGCAAGTCTGCAGTTGAAACCCAAGGTGATCTATACAAACTAATAGGGAATAAATAATGCCACATCAAATTCAAACTGTGAGGAAATGGATTAGGGAAGTTGAATGTGGGAGATCTGACATGAAAGATGAAGCGCACACAGAAAGCACGGAGAGAGAAAGGTGATGCACATTGTTGTTTTTTTCGACATGAGTGGCTTCATGCTGAGCTGGCTAGTCACACCTGGCGTTACTGTCAATGGTGACTACTACAGGTTCGTCCTCAAAGACAATCTGAGACCTGCGATCTAGAAAAAAGAGCCGCTTTGCTTGAAGAAGGCGTCGTTCTGCATCATGACAACACGCTTGTTCACAAGTCCAGAGTTGTGAACGAGCTTCTCGAGAGCTACTTGTAGGAATTATTGGAACACCCGACCTATTCGCCCGATCTCGCCCCATGCAACTTCCACCTCTTCCCCAAGGAGAAAGAAATACTGCGAGGTCGGAGATTTGAGGACGAGGACCAGATTCAAGAGGCTATGAGAAAAGCGCTCGGGACCTTGGACAAACGATCACAGACCCCTGTCTTTGACCGCTGGGTACATCAAACGGAGAAATGTCTTGAACTTGATGGTTCCTACATTGAATAGGTATTTGAATAAGCTTTCAGTTGATACCAAATACAAGGTGATTTATAATTATATGTGTGGACAGCATGACAGGGAAACTTTATTCTGAGACACACCTCGTAATATGTCTTTTCAGTGTTTTACGGCGCTCTCAACTGCATAGGGTCATATGAGCGTGCTGGACACATTAAACATTTTCCGCTGGGTAGAAATTTTGAATTGTGCCCGGAGCCTACTCTTATCGATTTTGGACCACCAGTGGATCTTTAGCGTGCGCAACTTGCATACGGGACCTCCTAGATTTTTTATCCTTGTCCAAGAAGGATAGGTGTAGCTCTTTATTCCTGCCAGAAGATCGGGGGTGTGGCTGAAAGACAGCAGTAAGAATAAGGAGCCAAGGCGTAACAGTAGAAAGAGTCAGATGTCCAGCGGAGGGGCAAATGAGACTGTGACGGGGTGGGTGCAGAAACGGGAGACGAATGCAGACGACAGAACATTGTTAGAGAGCAGGAAAGGATGTGAAAGGAGAAAAAAAATTATATAAGAAGACTTTCCGGGTTCGAACCCGGGACCTTTTAAATGAAAGGCGAACACTTTAATCTCAAGCCACGAGAGCCCCATAATATTATGTCTACATTTCAAAATCCATTATCTTGACAGGATCTTGACTTAATTCAGGTATAGGGTATAGGCCTTCATGTACCAGTAGGCCCATACCCGTCTACAGGAGGTGGATCCAACCCTCCAGGATCTATGTGCTACATGTATTCCTTCTTTGGTGTACCTCCCTTCTCCTTCATTCTAACCCACTTCTTCCATATTCTCTTCCACCTGTGACCTAGTGTAGGACCTACAGTAAAACTAGGCCCCCCATCCCACAGAGAGGGCGCCTTTAATTATTGTTGACCGTGTGTGTGTGTGGGGGGGGGGGGGGGGAGGGCATAGTTTTACTATGGCCCCATAGTTTTACTATGGGGGAGCAAAGAATACCTGCCGTGATACTGCGTGTCGTAAGAGGCGACTAAAAGTGCAAAGGTCTCGTCGCCCGAAAAGTGCCAGTTTGCGGAGGGCGAACTACCCAACCCAGTAAAAACCAGTAAGTTACAGAAACACGGACAAACACAGCTTTTTATTTTTCGATCTTGGGAGACGGAGGAGCTTCTGCGTCAGCAGGAACAAAGAAGGACAGCGGACAAAGCCAAAAGGATGTACAGAAAAGTGGGAAGACATGGAAAAACATCAAGAGGCTAGCCCAGGATAGAGAAAGGTGGAAGGTGTTTGTCCGTGGCCTATACCCTGTTGCAGGGTGAGAAAGACAATGGTGATGATGATGATGATGATGTGTGGTGCGACCCGTGCGGATGGAAACCAGATGGTGGTGAGATATGATATCAGTCTGCTGACACACACCTGTGGTTCACGTTTCTCACCCTCCTATATTGACAGCCTATCACAAACAGGAAAAGACTTCAATAATCTACACCGGCGAGGAGATAAGATATATGAGACCAGTGATGATCACGAAAAAAAAAATCAATGGCAAGAGCATTGGCACGGGGTCAACATTATGGAGCTGGAAACAGTAAATGTATTAAGGAACAGTGTTATGGAAAGAAACGAGCAGCTGTTGACATGTAGGATACCTCCTGCGATGATCTCAACTATACAGACAAATAGACAAACATTGGTATGAAATATGGGCCAGATTTAACCCTGAAATACAATATTGACAAGTACTTTAAATTCCAGGATTGCACAGACAGCGTACACGATATTGGGAGATCAGAATCTCCGAAAGACCATTCTAACATCAGGAACAGCTCGGTCGGACAGTGACCAGTCGACCTCAATTCGAGATTTTGTTCGCCCTCAGAGTCTCAGGGGGATTTTCAGTCAGGTACAGGCGCAGTCTGGGAAGGCATTGGAGAGACAGGTGGCAATTCTGCTCCAATATTAGTCTTCTGTCCGTCTTGGCCACCACAATAATTAAGTCTTGCATGTCTATGCGTCTTGGGGCCTTAAGCAGAAATAGAAATGACGGCAAATGTTCCACAGATGAGATGCTTACAAAGATTTTAGACAATGATGAAGTGAAAAACAAAGCCACGATGAAGAGAGGCAAAGCAAACACGACAACAATATTGGGCTTGTAAAGACTAGATCTATCCCGTAGGACGAAATTAAAACTAAAAGAGAGAGAACGAGAGGCAGACAAAGAAAGAGAAGAAAGTAAACATCTTAAAATGGACAAGACTGAAGCTGAACGAGACATGAATGCAATCGCAGTGTGTGGGGAGCTGATTGCCAAGTCGGATCATTTGTGGTGCCCTGACGATCAAACCAGAGAGTTTGGTCTAATTATGAACGCAGGCCTAGGCTTTCTCAGACCATACAGCCCGCACGACTGGCCTCGGCATTGGAGGCCGACCACGTTCCCGGAGGGTCAATACGAAAAGCGGCGATAGACTATGCGTTGGTGCATTCTCGCACTGTACTCACTAGACTGGCCTACAACGAACCTTACTTAAATGCATTGCATTTTTGTTGTTGCAGCTTTTTTGTGAGGTTTTATTGGCTATTATAACAAAGGAAGATCACACCAGTAACAGAGCGTATCGATTCGTCACATGACAATGAATTACGTTCGCATTTTATCACAAAAAAGACCATGGCACACTAGTGGGATAACTTTTGTTATTCAACGATACAAGAGACATCATTCTCATTCTACATGTTTTAAACTCATTGAAGACTCACTCTGGTCATTCGCCAAGGCTTTGAGATTCTCTGTTTTGAGGCAGAACTTCACCGGTGAAACATATATTTCTATTTTATTTCCTTTATCTGAAATGTTAAAAGGCTTAAAATAGTGTGCATACTGTGAAATATATGCAAAATTATTTTTCTGATTTGTGTATGATGGTTCAAAAAGTGCCAAAATCTTTACTTTTCTCTGCAAATAATCGGACATATGTGTCCGTTACGTCTCCAAAGAGTTAACAAATACGAAAGAAAATTAATTTCACACACACACACACACACACACACACACACACACACACACACACACACACACACACACACACACACACACTCAAACACACACACACACACACACACACACACACACACACTCAAACACACACACACACACACACACACATATATATATATATATATATATATATATATATATATATATATATATATATATATATATATACACATATAAATATATTGTGCGCGTTCACCAAATTTTGCGTTCACCCTAAACCACAGAATTCTACACTGTGATAACAGAAAAATTGTAGAATTCTGTGCCGTGAACAAACGTTCCATTACAACTGTAGCCTACTAAAAGCGTACAATTTTGTCTGTGGGCGGTGGAGAGAGAGAGAAAGAGAGAGAGGAGTAGCGCGAGAATTTCCGGGCAAAACAAAATGGCGACCTGCGTAGTTCGGCTCGATTCGAAAAGTTAAATAGCCGTAGCATCTTTGTAGACAACCAAATTAATATACTTTTGTGTTTTAACATCATTTTAAAACTTTGTTTTGGTCAATTTGATCGACCACACCGATAGACAGTATTCAGAAAGAGACAGAGAGAGAGAGAGAGAGAGAGAGAGAGAGAGAGAGAGAGAGAGAGAGAGAAGAGGGGAGGAGTTGATCTTGCGAGAACTTCCGGGCGGGTGAGAATAGCCACTTTCATAGTAAAAATACATCCAAACGAAAAGAACCTGTACTTCCAACAGCACTGAATGAAACAATGATAAGAGGCTAGTAGATTAGACAGACAAGACGCTACACACTACACACTTTACACTATAGGCACGCAAAAGTATAATGCAAGAATGTTCCATCACCTGTATTATACGTATTAGTATTAGAGCATCTGCTTATGGCCGCTTTTCGCATTTAATGGCCGTTTTTCGCATTGAACCTCGATAAGATAAGGACTGGACCCGAGGCGAGCTTATCAAGATAAGCGCGAAAAATATCCGGCCTCCAATGCCGAGGCCAGTCGTGCGGGCTATTTGGCTTAGGACTGAGAAAGCATAGACGTAAGGCCTATTATAGTAGGCTACATATATTTAGGCTACATGTATCCTTACGCATGCCTCCACCATAATCTTGGTTATTATTTACATACATGCCATCAAATAGAGAAAAAATGCAAAGTATAAATGCCAAGTAGCAAAAGATTGTATCCGATGCTTAAGCTTTCTCAAAAGTATGTTTTTTCCCCCCGGAAATCTGTGAAAAGAAGGGTTCAGAGACGTGAAAAACATCCTTGATTTTCACGGTACCGGTACATCAGAAAAAGGTGCCATCGACAAAAACCTCTCAAAATTGATCTAAATCAAAGGTGTGAGTCAACATGCTAAAATTAATTTTCCCTATGAGGTTACATTGCTTAGATGGTGTACAGATTTCATGCCCACCCTCAAGTATAGATTTATAAATGCAAGAAAAACAAACACAAAAGTACAAAAGTACGAGTAAAAAACCAAGGAGCTTGGAACTAATGGAGCCTCCTCTCTCTCTTCGCGTCGCCAACTATGGCCGCCGACTGTGGGCTAAATCACAAACTGTGGCGTTTCTTTTTATAGAATCTTATCGGGCTGGGCCACGTTGTGGCGGTGGGCGGGGTGGGGGAATGCACGCAAGGAAGAGGGGATGGGGCTGGTATGAAAGAGGAGAGGCGGGCCTTGGGAAGGGACGAAGGAGAATGGGAAAAATTAAATAAGAGAGAGAGAGAGAGAGAGAGAGAGAGAGAGAGAGAGAGAGAGAGAGAGAAAGAGAGATTGTGATCAACTGACGGGCTGACGGATATTGACAGGGAGAAAAAAAAAATTCTGTGTGTGATACGGACTTTTCAATTCTTTAAGAGTGTTATGTTATAATCTAGTTTAAAAATCAAAAAGATGTGTAAAATAAGAACAAAACTTGTACGAGTAACATACAATTATCAAACATACCAAATTATAAAGATAATCTTTCAAGATGCTAAAATATTTAATTATAAGAAATGGATAAAAATATACTTTTAAACTGAATTTAAGATATGATTGCATGATTCTAGGCGTGTGCCATAACTAACTTTATGTGTAAGGAATAGCGGACACAAAAGAGGGTCGATGCCAGCTTTATCAGATTGCTAAAAGTATGTCTTGGTCTATAAATAATAATATTATTGATTACAATAATTTTGTTTCCTGGTTTTCACGAAGAGGAGCGCACAATGATTTCAAATATCTAAAAAAAAGAAAGAGATAACAGCACCTTTGGAGGTGTGATCGTATGCATGAGCGTGCATGACCTTTGAAGGTTTTTTTTGTGTTTTTGTTTGTTCAGTAAAGTATGATATGGAGAGTAACGTGGTTTATTTTTTTAACAGGAGAATCTTAAGTGAACCGGAATTATTGATTGTGGGATCTTAGGTGAAGACTACAACAATAGAATTAAACCGAGTATAGTTTTATCTAACAAGACTCAAACTCTTATCCACCCCACCCTACCCTCTCCCCTCATCTAGTATGGTTTGGTGTTTCTTTAACATAGAAAATATTCATCTTTATTGTTGTTGGGTATTGATTTCATATTCTAATGGAGCCTCTAGATATCAACATTTAGACTACAGTAGCATCTAATTTGCACACACAAAGGTATACACACACACACACACACACACACACACACACACACACACACACACACACACACACACACACACACACACATAATAATTATATATACCTACACATAATAATTATATATATATATATATTTATGAATAAGAATACTTTAAAAAAATTGGGTATCTCGGCCTTTCTGCTGGGGTGTTGTATCCCTTTCAGCCTGGGTTGGCCTTGGCATGTAGCCCCGGAGCCAGCCTCTTATAAATATTAATGATCTAAATTGTGTTGCTGGGGGCATAAAAACACTTTCTTAATTCAAATTTTTTAAAAGGAAAACAACTTAACTGCGAAAATTTCGGTCCACTGCAGCAGCATATCGGTTCTTACACTTAAATACAACACAGGTGCAAGGCATTTTTACTAATTGACTTGCCTAATCTCAAGGACCTCGGAATAAAACCTTCTTTCTTAACAAGATTTCAGTGCGTTAGTCGGGCATTCGCACGCGCAGGTAGCCCACAGTTCCGCCGCGAGACAGGGCTCCTATCAGGCGTAGGGTGCCGCCCACAGAGCATCCTCCATTACTTTTAATGTCCTTGAAAAAAAAATCATACCATCATACGAAAATACTCATGTTTAATTAGGACTACAAGTAAAAATGTAACGTTTGTAGCTGTTATCGGAATAAAATAATCTTTTGGTCAAGCCTGTTAGCAACACCAAGTCTTTTCTTGATTTTAGAATTACATGCATTTAGAGTGCTATGCATAGCTCTACTTGTCGACGTATATCACAACAAACATGGAGGGCGTCTTATGGAAGTGGACCAACTACCTTTCAGGTAGGGACATGCATGATACGTTTGATGCCTCTCTTTCTTTTTGTTGAACAGGATGTTATAACAAGTGTTGGTTTGATGAAATATCTGATAAGTATCTGCTGTGAAATAGATTTCCCTGTCTTTTATGTTAAGTATTTAAGTAGGATCTCTGGTCTTCGATGTCGAAACTCCTCATCGATCAGCAGAAGATCTGGAAGATCCATTCACCTCACCGCTGTCGAGCAGACCGGCGAAAATTGGCCCCACCCACTCGTATTTTTGAGTTTCTTTAGTGATATATGGTTTCTGTTGAAGATACAGGCTAAGATCCCGTGTCTCTATGGTGCATTTAGTATATTTCTTTGGAAAAACCCGTGGAATGGCCATGGTCAGGTATCCCTTCTTGCCCTTGCAAAGTTGCTGCACTTGCTGGACAGCTACACTAAAGTGTCTAAAGACTGAGTTGGCCTATTACTAGATAAACTATTAGATCTAGATCTAGATATCTAATCTAGATCTAGATCTGCTGTTTCTGTTGTGTTGTCATAAGTTACTAGAGTAGAGTGGGGTAACTTCGGCACTCTGTTAGCTAGCGACAAAACTAGCCTACACTAGGCTACACCGCCTCGGTGATCTTATACTTTAGCACGTTAAATTCTTCAATTGATTTATTCCCTTTTCCGTAACGAGCGACCACTTTAAAACAAGGTCGACCTATTCCAGATTATACTAATGGCTTCCAAAATCATGATGGAAGACCGAAAACCACTGTTATACCATCTGTTCGTGACAAAATTATTTACGCATTTTTAGGCTCAGTTCAAAGTTTTGAAGGTCTGAGTCGGGGTTTAGATCTAGTAGACTTTGGGAATTTAACGTGCTAAAGTATAAGATCACCACCCCCTCTTCTATGCTCAACGTTATTTATGACCCCTGTTTCGTCTGCAACTTTTCGTAGCCAATGAAGAATTGCAGATAGTCGACTGATTGGTTTGCTTGGTCTTGATGCTTTGTTCTTCAGCTGCTTCGTTCTTTTTTCAAGTGCATTTGGAGACGGGGAACGTCGCCAGTCCTTGAGGGGAAATTCACCATACTGGGAGATCTTCTTAATAAATTTCGTTATTAGGCCTATGTAGATTATTAAACATGTGTAAAAACTGATCTTTCGTTAAAGGGAAACGTGCATTTCAGCTGCAATCACTTTTTCAATAATTTTATTTCTCTCCCTCCCAGCCCTCATTCCAAAAGTTGATCGACCTGAGACATGGTCGGCAAGAGTTTTTCTGGGAACACTTAATTCTCGGGCTGCCCCAAAGCAGCTTTGTTTAGATCTACCTTAAACAGCTTCAACAACTTTCTCCAAAACTCTATATAAAGTTTAAGTATACTTGGGTTTTTTTTTTGGGGGGGGGGTGGGTTGGTAGCCAAGTGTTTTATGGTGCTTGCTACTGCAAAAGGTCATATATGAACGCGTGGGACACACCTAACATTTTCAGTTGGTAGGAAATTTATAATTTTCCCCGGGTGGCGGCTGAAGCCTACTCTTATCGATTTTAGATCACCAAGGGATCTTTAATGTGCGCAACTTGCACACGGGCCCTCTGAGATTTTTCGCCTTTCTCCGAGAAGGCTAGGTGTAGATCTTTCCTCAGAAGATCAAGGGGGTGGCTGAAAGACAGCAGTAAGAAGGAGCCAAGGAGTAGCAGTAGAAAGGCTGCAGAAAGAGTCAGGAGCCCAGAGGAGGAGGCAAAGGAGGTGAGGGGGTGGGGGAAGAAAGAGGAGAGGAAAGCAGACGACAGAACATAGCTAGTGAGAAGGAAAGGTAAGGAGGTGAAAGGAGACAATTTTAGAGCAGAAAATTTTGCGGTCGCTACCCGGATTCGAACTCGGGACCTTTGAATGAGAGGCCAAAACCTTAACCTCTAGGCCACGAGAGCCCCCGTATACTTGTTTATTGATTCTTTTCTTTGTTTTCCCCCTTAATAAAAGTGGTAAATCAAAGTAAAACAACAAATGGAAAATCAATAGACCTGCGTGGGGAAGTTTCCCGACAATAGAGGCGAATTTCCCTGAAAAGGTGTACAAAACCAAAGGTGATCAAAATGGTAAAATCTTCAGTGATTTCTAACAATGAAAGTTGGCCTTATGTATTGCTGAGCCATTAGTGACAATTATGTTCACTTCCATGGTAACTTTTTTCCAGGATTGATGGAGATTTTATGATTGCTATTGTTTCGTTTTTACAGGATGGCAGCCTCGATGGTTCATATTGGACAATGGTGTTTTGTCCTACTACAAATCTCAGGAAGATGTGAACAATGGTTGTAAAGGCTCCATAAAGATGACTGTGTGTGACATTGTGGGTATGTTCTTTAGAATGCAAAGAGTGAATACTGCAATGTTTTGCTCTTCCATGATGGAATGAATTGGAAGAAAGAAAGCATAAAGTTCTGACTTCTTTTTTCACCTAAAGAGTATCTGGGTTTAGTGCTTGAAGGTAGCAAGTGTTGAGGCTGACATTTTTAAAGATTTATTTTTGTTTCTGACCTCTATCAAAATCCAAAACAATACTCATTATTTTTCAATTTTAACATTTTTATCAACCATGTCCATTCTATACAGGAGAAACAGAAGTCTCTTTATTTCGGTAATTTTTATAAATTTACAAAAAAGTTGTTGGTTAGTGTTAAAATTGCTATGGAATCTTTTCAAGGGATTTGAAGAGCTGATGCTTTATTCTAGATTTTAAATTAATCTGAAGTAGTAAGATGTATATTGGTTTGAGATTGCCTATCACCTCTTGCATGTACACTTCAGACCTTGTGATTATTAGTTTTGTTTGTATATTCACCTCCTGTTTTCGTCATGCTTTCCCACCCAATGTTTTACTGTAGGTAGTGAAAGTCTTTATTAGAAAAATATTTTTTGTTGCTTCAAGTGTCACAAGTATCTTTTTTGCTGCTTCAAGTGTTGCATGTTGGTTGGTAAATGCTCTAGTGTGGTCTTCTCATTGTACTTATTTTCAGTGTTACATATTCTATGCAAAGTGACTCCCCTTTTACATGGGGGGCTCTCGTGGCTTACAGGTTAAAGTGTTGACCTCTCATTCAAAGGTCTCGGGTTCGAATCCGGGTAGCAACCGAAAAATTTTCTTCTCTAAAATTGTTTCCTTTCACTTCCTTTTCTGCTCTCCAGCAATGTTCTGTCGTCTGCTTTCGTCTCCTCTTTCTGCCCCCTCACCTCCTTCGCCCCCCACCTCTGGGCTCCTGACTCTTTCTGCAGCCTTTCAGCCACTCCTGACTCTTTCTGCAGCCTTTCAGTCACTCCCCTGATCTTCTTTTTTTTTTTTAGTAGAGGTTTTACGGCACTCGCAACTGCATAAGGTCATATGAGCGCCAGAAGATTAGAGGTGTTACAAGAGAGTAACAGACATAAAAAAGGAGGTGAGATAAGGACGATAGATGTTTGATAGGAAAGAAGAAGCAAACCACACCAGAGCACCTGTCTACCCCTAGCCTTCTCGGACAAGGGTGAAAAATTTCGAAGGGCCCGTGTGCAAGTTGCACACGTTGAAGATCCCTTGGTGATCTAAAATTGATAAGAGTAGGCTTCGGTCGCCACCCGGGCAAAATTAAAAATTTCTTACCAACTGAAAAAGTTTAAAGTGTCCTGCGCGCTCATATGACCTTATGCAGTTGCAAGCAAAGTAAAACACTTACCAAAGATAAAAAACCCAACAAAAAACCCCTCCCCTTTTACATGAAAAACATGTCAGGACTGGGTGAGAGGAAAGAAGTAAATGTCACCTTACAGTTACTAAGATCATTCCCTTTTCTTGCAGTGCACCCAGCAGACATGACAAGGCTTGACTTGATCATCCCTGGGGAACAGCACTACTATGTCAAGGCCAGCACGCCACAGGACCGACAGTCATGGCTCATAGCCCTTGGCAGCTCAAAGGCTTCCTTCAGCGAAACTAGCGCAGCAAGGAAAGACGCTGGTATGATGTCACGTTAATTTAGACATAAATAAGGATAATGGAATAAAGATTTTTTTGGGGGTTTTTGTTACATCTTATACTGAAACAGTAATAGCACAGAATTTCCGATAAGTATAGCAAATATTTTGTTATGACTTCCATCGCTAGAGGGTTTTTTTTGGGGGGGGGGACATATGTGTCCTGCTACATGTTAGGGTTTACCTTCAGCACATAATGACTGGCGATCAGTGTTAGACACACGTTTAGTGTCGTGAAAATTTTTCCACACCTATGACCTTTATATTAACAGAGATAATGTGAAGACATGGCACAAGAAGCCAGACATTGCCTTTTCTGCTTTACATTCACAAATAGTAAATATTGACTGAAGGCAAAGATTTGTTTTAGATAACTAAGGGCCCTTAATTCTTTTATATTAACTACGTAAGTGCAGTAAACCCCCTTTTTTGTGCTTTCAGATGCTATGCCTGATCTTGTGCGGACCAAAAAGTCTGAGCTGAGGTTGTACTGTGACCTGCTCATGCAGCAAGTTCACTCTGTGAAGGAAGCTGCAAAAGTGACGGACGGAAAAGTGGACACAGAGGTAACTTAAGCCTTAGATTGATGTATAGTTTGATACATGTCTGCCGATGCATTTCTAGAACCCATTTTCATTTCTGAGAGAAAGTGTTAGAAGTATGCTTCTGTGGTGTCGGTGATCTAAAGGTAAGGCTCTCGGACTTGCAACTGTAAGGTCGTGGGTTCAAATGCTGTCAGGGATTCGATGTTGTGTCCTTGGGAAAGGCCGCTTTACCAAATTTCCTCGCTTTATTCAGATGGGCATGGATATTGACAGCGAAAGATTTTGTAAGTTTGTTAGTGTTTGAGTGCTTAATCAGCTTCTTGCACTGTGTGCTTCACGGGGAGTTGAGAATGTTTCTGAGAATTCTAGGGTCTGCTGGGGTAAACATAATGATATAGTGTGAAGCGCTTAGAGCTTGCTGTCGAGTGGGGATATACTTTGGAGCTGACTTTGATGGTTATGGCTCTCCATCCTTTTCTTTCATAAGTCATAGACATTATAATGTGGCGTCAGTTGTCTAGCAATTAGGCTGTTATTTTCGCAACCAAATAGTCATTGGTTTAAACCCCTTTAGGGGCCTGATTTTCTGTCTTCGGGAAAGGCCCTTTACATATATTTCCTCAATTCACGTGTGGGAATAGGTATACGGCTATAAACAGTTAAATATCTTGTCAGTTTGTTGGTATTTGAGTGCTTAATCAGCTGCTTACACTGTATGCTCTCCGGATAACAGAGAATGTTTCTGAGTGTTATAAGCTCTTCTAGGGTAATAAAATAGATAGTAAAGTGCTTAGAGATTGCTTTTGAGTGGGAACATGCACTATACAAATTATTGATTAATTAAGTATAATTATTATTACTTATGTCATTCATGTTACTTCCCACAAAGCTGCTGGCTCTGTTGATTGTTTCTTTTTGTGTTACAGAAACTGACGGAATCCACATCTCTGATTGGAGCAACGTGTGACACTTTCATCACCACCTTGGAAGACTGTATGAAGCTGCTGGCGAACACTCCTATGTTTGAATCACCTCATCAACATGTCAGGGATGCTGCCATCCCACCATCTCCAACTCGAGCGAATGCGCAAAGATTACCGGTCAGTGCTTACCAATGCTGGACACACACTTTATGACTCAGGAATACTAGTCTGCTACAGTATTGTTTCAGTGTGGAAATCGTGGTAGGGTTGAACCTGCTCTAGGGGTCACCTGTATAAGAGCACCTATACTAAAAACCACTTCTCAATTCTTTCTTTGCTTATTTTTTACATTATTATGACACCGTGTGAGATAGCCACCTGTTTAATATGGCTACTTATATCCTCTACAATGGGCGGCTGTCTTTAATAGTTTCTACTGTACTGTGTAACTGTAGTTTAGAACTTATCCACTCAAAAGGTTGTTATTTTTTTTGGTTTTTTTTATGTGACTTTTAAAATTGTGTGTCTCTTTTTCGTGAAGCCATTTTATATGTTTTAATTTCCATTTGTCACTATGGAAAAGACATGTGTCTGCCATTAGCAGAGACGTTACAATTTTCGGTACTTTTACTGTACTCCGGTACATTTTTTAGAACCTGTACTTTTACTGTACTCCGATACGTTTTAGAAAAGTACTCTTGAGTATTTTTAAAGTACATTTTGAGTACTTTTGAAGCTTAACAAAAGGGTATGTGCCGGCATTTCTGATTAAAATTTACGGAACAAACACGTGGACGGACACAGCCGATCAACCAAGAGTTAAAAGTTGAGATCAAAGAACGGCCCGTCGCGTCAAAGATCAGCCGCTCTCGTGAATGTGATCACAAGCTTTGTAAAACTCCATGAAACGGTACAATGTTTGCCCCAGACGGGATCTTACCAAGGTGTAAACTGACTGATGCGTTTCTTTTCACCAAACATCGCACTCTTATCTGAGCTCGCCACTGAAACTTACATCACTCGCTGGGTGGGTAGGGCCTACAAGTTTGCTCCCGGCGGGATCACATCGAACTGTGAACTCTTCTCTGACCTTTGAAAGCAGTTCTTCTCTATTCCTGAATTTGTGAGACAGCCTGAATTTTAATTGGTGTGGTCACAACATAATGGTGTGTAACGACAAAAGCGCGGGGGCTCAATCAGAGATGGAAAACTAAAATTGTTGGACAGGTAAAGGGGAGGGGCAACTGGATAAAAGTAGATAAAAATCTCAAGACTCACGATAGGCTAATGAGTGTATATATATGGCATGCCTCATGCCACTGTGATTGGTCATCAAGGTTGACCACTCTTTGCTCGCCATATGTCATAAACCCACCCAGGGGTCACGTCAGTTCATGGGTCACTCTACATTCTTCCTTGGCTTCGTCGGCGAAGATCCTGTATTTTCCTTGTTTCCGAGCTCTGGGATCTCGGGCAGAGACTACTGTAGTAGAGAATCTTAAGTTACACAAATACACTTACTAGACTCTATGAGACTGCATGTATTTTGGTTTGCCGTGGGCGCCGTGGACTACACAGTGTGACCAAAATCTGTCTTACCACTATAATCAGTTGAAATAGAAACTGAGTTCTCAATGTACAATTTTTTAGGCTACCTAAATTTCTTTTAAACTTTTTTTTGTGGTTTTTGCTGAAGGCTACATTGATTCCTTGAATTGAGGATTTGTTAATGAAGAATTCAATGCACTTTTTCATTTCTATGCTGGCCATTTTCATCAATTTTATGTTTTTTTAAGAGCAACTTTGTATCTACATTTTCCAATTTGGATACTGCTCCTGTAGAACTTTCCGACCTCTTGGACTGACTTACATTTGATCACTTTGTCTTGCTCAAACAAGTTCTATTCATAATATCACTTACCCACTAGTTGCGTCTGTTTGTTTGGTTTGGCATACTGTTTACATTTTTAGTAATAAATGGCCTAATTTGTCAAATATACTGGATATGTTATTCAATGTGATGTTTTGCATTAGCACTGAAGTGTTTTAGCATATTAGCAGAAAATACTCAAAATGTACTCTCAAGTACTTTTACTGTGCTTAAGTACATTTTTTAGATTGTACTTAAATTTGTTCTTAGGTACTTTTAAAAAAGTACTTTAACAGTTCTGGCCATTAGTACTGTCAAACCTGCCCTGACGGCCACCTCTGTAAGACGGCCACCTGTACAAACGGACACTTTCCATTTCCCCCCTTGCGTTTTTTCTATATAATTTAACTGTGTAAAAAGGGCACCTGTCCAACGCGGCCGCAGCCACCATATTTTAATACACAACCCCTATCACACTAAAAAATAACATCTGTCTTAGACGGCCACCTTGGTGACTCCATTACGTTTTGTCATAAATTGTGCACTGGGCCCTGGCGTTGTGGGTGAGCCGTCAGAATCCAATCACTTGTCGTTGTTGTTAGGTAGTCCCTCCAACCAATCATGTTACGTAGACCCCTCCCACTGTTGATCAATAGGTACCAAGTTTCAGCTGCTGGTGAGGTAAGCATGTGATCCCTCATAACCCATAAGCCCCGCCCAGAACTCATACACAAATCGTACGTGAGATGAGTGGTCACTGTTTACCCAATCAGTAACAAAGTAAAAATGGATGTCAACATGTACTTGCGACAGAAGCGTCGCTCATTCTCTGATTGGTGGAGACCCATGTGTTTGTTTTAACATGGCACTCGGACTTCGACATCTGACACATTTCGTTTTATTGTCACCCTTGCGCAAAATCAGCAACAAAATAAAATAACAAACAAAATACAAACCAACAACAACAAAAACAACAACAATGCGGCTACTTTTGATGGGGACTTTAGATGGGAATTGTTTGTTTTCTTCATCTTGATCAGTCCTGCCTAAGACAGCCACCTGTCTTATGCGGCCACTTTTCTCCTTGACAATGGGTGGCCGTCTTACACAGGTTTGACTGTATATTATTTTTCATGCCTTTAAAATGTAATGATGAAGTGTATACTGCTATTTAAAGGCATGTTGTTATTGTATTCTTTGAAGTATATTGAACAATGCTCATTCTTCAGCAGTGTGCTTCATTGAGCACAGCTCAGTGTTTCAGCATCATCTCTTGTTTAGACTGTACAGCAGACTGTGCTGACATTAAATTCTCCACTACTGATGAAAGAAATTTTAGGTATATACATTTTTTCTTCTCCCCTGAGAAAGAAAATTGGGAGCTGATAAGGTCATTTTCATAGTAAGATTAGTAATTTTTCTTTGCATTCTTGACACTATCTTCTTTTGATGCCTTTGTTTACCAACCTTTCTTTTCTTCAATCTCATAGGGAACAAGATCAACCATTACAAGGCCCATTCCATCAGAAAAGTAAGTAATGATAGGAAGGATTATAGGATCAAAGTATGAGCTTATTTGAATTGAAAAGAAATATAAGGACACTTTCATGTGTCTTTGCAGAGGCTTGCTTTGCTCTGATGTACACATAAGCATTCACAGAGTGTAATGTAATAAATAAAAAGTGAATGTTGATCCTTTTGTGTACACTTGTTCCGTTGCTGGTCATGAAAGTACAGAACCTTGTTTTGAGCAAGGGTAAATGCCTTCATCAAGAACACACCCTAGTACATGTACCATCCATTTAAGAGTCTGCCTCCCCAATATTTCTAGTTTTTTAAAATCCTTGGTACATTTACGACTTAACCACTAAGGCCCCAGTAAGGATGGGGTTAAGAGTGTAACTTTGTTGTGGTCTTAAACTTTTCAGTCCCTATAATGGAATTAGTTATTTGAAATATTAAAACATTGTCTAAAACTCGAGTTTCAGATTAGATTAGTTTTGTTATTGTTGTAGAAGGCATTACACTCGAACAAAAAAAGAAAGAAATTGCCTCTGTGAGTTTGTTAAGATATAGCCAATAAATTGTTGTGTGTTTTAATGTTAACTCCATGCATTTGAGTGATAGAATTTGTCACAACTCTTTTGCAGAATGTCTCGAGGCAGACAGACGACCTCTAATGGCTCCCCGGATGGTATCAAAGTTCACTCATCCTCCTCCTTTAACGGGATTCCTGTGAACAAAGACACACCACCCCTGAGTCCCTTACCTGTTGGCGTTCAGCAGTCTAGCCAGAACTCAAGCCCCTCCCCCTCCTCCTCCTCTGCCATGACATCCAAAGGTAGCTCTGCCCCTTTGCCCGTGGGTGTGACAGCGACGAATGCCACACCTACCAAATCGTCGGAAGCACCGCTATCGTCGGAGGTCTTGTCGTCCTCGAGTGTTGTGAATGGACTCTCTGCTCCGCCTGAAAAGAGCGGTGAGCTGACTGTGGGAGATGGTCAAGGCCTGGCCTCCCCGTCTGTTTTGTCCGCTGCAGCTTCGTCCGAAGATTTGGCCGGGGAAGATTTCAAAGATGCCATAGATGGAACCATTTCCACTTTTTTTTCCACCATGCCCTCAAAGTGAGTCGAGAGTGGTAAATCCTGTTAACAGTGATTTTAACTAACGTATACTGATGAGAAAATCAAGTTATATTTTATGTTTTGACTTCATGAAATAATTAATCATCATCAAGTGATAGACCTGCGACAGACATCGGTGAATATGGTTCTCCTTTCATTCGTTTGCTTGTATGCTCTCAGAAAAGCTACTTATCCTGATCTTTCCCTGTCATTCATCTGCTGTCCAAATAATTAATAAAGATTGAATTTTCTTGTTTTCTCGTTTTATCAGTGAAACTGTAGATCAAACTGATAAAGTTTTAAAGACATTATCATTATTGTTATAATGATCCACCATGTTATTAAAGAGTTGGTTATTCTCTGGTTGATTTATAGATGATTACTTTTTTGCCTCTCCATATTTTGTGCAAATTATTACTTCTTTTGTGAAGTACTTCTGCAGTAGATGCAAATTTCACTTTTGGATTTTTGTTTGTTTCAGTTTTTCTCACATAGATACGAGTCAGGCGAGTGGGATTCTGGTCAACCCCTTTTTAGATGCATGTAGAAACTTGGCTCTAATATTTGGTGAGTGAAAACCCCTTATTTTATCATGGTCAGTTGATAGGATGGATGGTAGTCATGAAATTGAGTCTTTTTTTGAGATACCAGTATACAAAATTGTGACAGACAAAATGTTACAAATCATTTCAAAGTTATGCTTGTGAATTTTGATAAGAATCCTGTAAAGTTAAGTTTTGTTTTTGTAAAGAAGAGCCTCTTTATGAATTTGTACATTTTAGTCATGGAACATTTTGTTACTACTAGTTTATTTGAATTAACTATTCCATAGGTTCTATAAACAGTACTTGTTTCTTTGATATCACCTGATGTCATTTCCCTGTCTTTCCTCAGATAAATTGAATGGAACAGCATTTGCCCCTGTGAAGATGGACTTCACTGGTAATATCAGAGTAAGTATAGTTTGATTGCTTTTAATCCACACTTTTTGATACCTTGTGTGCCCAGGAAACTTACCTCAAAAACCACCATCTGCTGTAGTGACTTTTTTGAGGAAATGCCCACATGTTTTTTCCTATTTATTTGACCGCCGTGTGGACCCTGTCACACCTGTAATATAATGAGACACCCTCTTTCTTGATTCCAAACATATTGACCATGCTTCTCTTTTGGAGTGTGTCAAGGAAGTCAAGATCTGAAGGGAGGGGAGTAGCGCTTAGTGATCTACTTCCTCTATGTCTACTGCCCACGCAAAGCTGAATCATACATACTGCTTTAAGATTGTCTCTCAAGATGCAAAAAGCCAGTAAAGTAAAAAATGTGGACCCTACCTATGTAATGTGACTAGGAAGGCATTGAATTAATCTGAGATCAAGGTGACTTACAAAAGATAACTTAAACCCTGAAGTTTGTAATAGTCGATTGTTCGGTTGTCTTGTAACTGTGTTTTCATGACACATTTATTCAGCCTTGTTCTATGACACTCTTTGGCTTGATAGCTAATGAAAAAAACCCCCAAAACAGCAAGATTTTATGTAATACTAATGGGCTAATTAACACACTAAGAAATTTTGTTGAATGGCTATGGACTTAAGTATCTTGTGCATCTCTTCAGTAATAGACGGCCAATGTCAAATTGTCACATAAAATCTGCTAGTTATCAATAACCCTTTTGTCACCACCTATGTAAGGTGATTAATGTTTATAGGCACATAAGGGAATTGAGTTACACACATTTTTATGATGTCGCCAAGGGCAAAGGGAAAGAACAGAAGACCAGACTTTATATAGTCGAAAATGGAAACTATTGTGTTGTTATTTTTCTTGGTATTCTGGATTGTGAACTCTGTTGTAATGAGTAATGTAATCAGGGGAGTTTTAGTATGTTCTTTTATTAGATTCCCTGAAGATAAAGCTAAAATTTAAGAGGGAAGCTGTTTTTTTCTTCTTTATGATGCATTCATATATAAAAGTTTATAACATTCTGAACGAGCCATCAACTTTGTTTAAAGAGATTTTTTAGTTTAACACATGGTTGGGTGAGCTATTCCTCTTTGTATTAGAATATAAAATTTCGAAGTTTTTTTTGAAAGTCTTAGCTCTCGCCCAAAGTTTGTGCTATCATATATTGACATAATATTGTGAACCCTGGCTTAGAATTTTTGAAGGGGAAGAAATGAAATAACTTTAAAAAAAACGACAGTATAACACGGATAACTCTGATTCATCGGGACTGGTCTCGGTAGTTCGAGGGATATCTTACGAAGACAAGATAAGATAGATAGATAAGATAAAATACATCTTTATTGTCCACATACATTATATATAAATATATATATATATATGAAGAGCAATATAAACAATAATAATCTTAGGCTAGATACATACTCAATGTTATTCTGATGCATGCTCTAAGGTCATATAAATACTTATAACAAGATGGTTAAGATGGCAGAATTTTGATTGATGATAGTAAAAATTTAAAATGACCTTCTATATCTTTCTTTGTTACAGATAAAAAGCGTAGGTTTTTTACTTCTGACTGATGTTTTTATTTGAGGGAACAAGGGATGTTTGTTGTCTAAAACGGTGGAATAAATTTTTTGGTGCTAGCTGTTATGTACAATTCATCCAAGTAAGGGAATGTAGATCTTGAAATTTTACATGCTTTCCATAATTACATGATTTAATTTTTCTTTATCTTGTTGTCTTGTGTTTCCGGCCCATGCTGTTATACAAAAATTGATCCTACTTTCTATGGTTGAATGATAGAATATGGACATCAGTGTTCCATAAAGAATATAAAGAAGAAAAAAAACAAAACAAACGGGACTGCATGCACTGTTTGGATGTGGGATTTCGAGTCTTCTGTGTTCGACCTACCTGTGTTATACTGAATATTGTTTTTCTCTTTGTGATACCAGAAAATCAATCAGAAATACTCAAGTGACCCGGAGACTTTCACCACCCTCCAGTCCATGGTGCTGCAGGAAGTCCAGGCCCAGCAACACACACATTCCAACAGTGCCACCTCCGCTCTACTCTGGTTGAAGAGGTACGATCGCTGCAGTTTTTGGGTTGGCGGAAGAGAAGGATGGGGGTCTAGGAAAAAAAAGGGAAGGATGTATTTATAAAAATGTATCACCACTGCTGTAAGAAAATTTAGCTACTCAATTTTTTTTTACACACACACAAATCAGTGTCAAATTTGGAAAACTTCATGCACAGGGATTAGTTTTTCAAATCTTTTGGCTTCATACTTTTGTGCACCCTGTTTAGAATATGATGAATTATTTTTATATAAAGATCGGAATCGTGTTCAGCAAAATGTTTTCTCTGTAAAGGAAAGAAACAGTATAAAAGAATATGAGCCATTGTAGTGTTACATATGCTGATTGTGTATCCTCTTCCTTTTTTACCAAAATAATAAACGTACAACTTTATACATGCAAATGGATTTCGGCTTTTATGAATAAGAATGGAACTGCGACTCTTCCATCTAGACTCCAATGGTGTGCAGATTTTTTCGTGCTATGAAATGTCAAGTGATGAAAACTCGACTCTTGTTTTTGTTTAAAAAATATTCACTTTGTGCAAAACTGAGTGTCTCCACAGACAATCTTTTATAAAGGTGTTTTTTAAAATTTCATTTTAACAATTGCAGCCTCTTCTTTGGCATATAATATGCCTATATTAATTGCTGTTGCATGAAAAATGAGGTACTGCAATATTTTTCCCCCCTGTTTTTCTATATTATAGTGACACTGTTGAAGACGTCCACCTGTCTAAGACAGAAATATTTCCTTCCAGGGGGCTCTCATAGTCTAGAGGTTAAGGTGTTCGCCCCTTATTCAATAGGCCACAAGTTCAAATCAGGATAGCGACTTCTTTAAAATTTCTCCTTTCACATCCTTTCCTGCTCTCTAACAATGTTCTATCGTCTGCTTTTCTCTCCACTTTCTGCCCTCACCCCCTCACCTTCTTTGCCCCCTCCTCTGGGCTACTGACTTTTTCTGCAGCCTTTCTACTGCTACCCCTTGGCTCCTTCTTACTACTGTCTTTCAGCCACACCTTTAATCTTATGGTAAGAAAGATCTACACCTAGCCTTCTCGGTTAAGGGCGAAAAATCTTGAAGGTCCCATGTTCAAGTTGCCCACGTTAAAGATCCCTTTGTGGTCCAAAATCTATAGAAATTGGGTTTAGCCGCCATCCGAGCAAAATTCAAACTTTCCTATCAGCTGAAAATGTTTAACATGTTCAGCAAGCTCATATGACTTTATGCAGTTGCGAGCGCCATAAAACACTTAAAAAAAAAAAAATTCCCTTCAACAGTGAGTGGTTGTCTTGGAGAAGTTCAACTGTATTTGAATATCCCTACAAGCTGAATGTTTTTCTGTCCACAGAAGCCTGGAGTTCATCCGGGAGTTTCTCCGAGAGTGCAGTTCAGGTAGCACTGACCTGAGTGTGTGTGCTAGCAACGCCTACAGCCGGACGCTGAAGAACTACCATGGCTGGGTGGTCAGGGGAGTGTTTGCTGTGAGTTACATCCTGCATCTTCTCCTTAGAGGTGCCATTTTGCTCTAGATAAATCAAGAAATCCAGATTCACGAAATTATCCTGATTTTTGCCGGCTTTAAGACGATTATTGCGAAGTATAAAATCAAATCACGACAAGATGCCTTGGACAATTCAATCTCTAAATTTTGAAAACCTTTGCTCTCATTTCTATGGGCTCAGAAAAGTTCAGGATTATTTTCGTAGCCAGTTGGCACCTGATGAAAGTTTGAAATTGTCTGTTAGTCTTTCTTTGTGTTTTGTCAGGATGTGTAAGAAAGGATTCAACTACTAAATCAAAACTTTGAGAAGTTCTAAGCGTTATTCTCATAAGAACAAGAGAAGACAAAACTCTTAAAGAGAGATATCTCCAGGATTTTAATGAATTGGGTTTAACAACTTTGAATGTCTTCATAGTTCCAATATTGCAGATTTGTTAAAAGGAAAACTGTTGGCCTGCTGAGTTGGCCTATATTGTATTGCATATTTCAGATTGATATTTATTTACACCTTTGAGCTCTGACCTCCTGAGACTACCGTGCCCTTCTGCTTGAGCTCCTGAGCGATATATCACTAACATTTATATGGTCGTCAGAATCACATTCCATATCCCACTCAGGGTAATCCTTGTCATTACCAGCATCTAAATCAGAAAGATTTTCAAAATAATCAATGTCTTGTGTAGTGAACGCTGTTTTCCGTACATGTTTTGTCTCAAGTGGGCAGGGTAATTGATGGGGTCTCACCCACCTCTACACCGGTGGCTAGGCATATGAGCAGTTTTATGTGCCTCCGGTGCAAGGGTTCAAAGTGTTAAAAATGATATTGGCACGCTCGTGTGTAAATTTCTTTAATTTGGCAACCCATACCCTAGGTGTGTGGAGAGTGCCACCTGTAGGCCCTTTGTCTTCTCTGATGTTTCTGTCTATCAGTCTTGCTTTTTTCCTAGCACTTAATGTCTTTTACTGTGTCTATATGCTTCTATCAAACAAAGAGACCTATATCTTGTCTTCCCTAGGTTGCAGTGAAGGCGATTCCGTACCGTGAAGATTTCATCACCCATCTGGCAGCCGATGAGTCTGTTGATGTGACCTCTCGGCAGTTTGAACACGTGCTCATGTCGGACATTGAGGAATTTGTGTCGCACCTCGACCGTGTCTTGTGTGTCATCAGTGACTTTTACATAGAGCACAACCTAGACTCGAAAGATACGGTCTGATTTACCTATCCTTGGATCATGTGATATGGAAGAAAGTATGGGAAAATGCAGCATGATTGGGACTTTGTTACTTTGCTTTGATAGATGGAACGTAAAGAATATTTTGTTGTTGTTAGTGTTTTAGCGCCTGTAGAATGGCAGCTTGCACTGTATGCTTCACAGGAAGCTGAGATTGTTTCAGAATGTTATCACGTCTGCTGAGGTAATAGAATAGATTGTAAAGCGCGTAGAGCTTACTGTTGAGCGGTAATTTGAGCTATACAGATGCTATTTTATCATTAATGATCAAGTTATTAAGTAGCCATACACCTGAAGTTGCTATACACTCCATATGTCCTGAACGCTGTTGTCCCAAGGAAATATGGTGAGAGGTTTACGTCTGTCATGTGATACATAATATACACACCCGGTGTCTGGCTTGTCACAGATAGAGAAGCAGCCACATAAAATATTCAGAAATGTTCTTGAAATCCAGTTAATAAAGAGAAAATCATCTATCCAATATTGATGTGTTAAGCAGACTATTGAATAAGTGAGCATAGCATCCCTTACACAAAATTTTGGATAAAAAGTCATTCCTTGTCAAAGATAACTTTAAAAATTAAAGGCTTTGCTGTATATTACTTTTGACCAGGTCTTAAATTTTGAAATAAGTCTTAAGTCACTATTTTTTGTTGAAATGTTAGAACTGTTTGCTATTGTTAAATGGATGCTCTGGTTATTTAAATCAAAGTGTCTACACTTTGACTGAATGTTCTGACAGATTCTCACAGAAGGTTGATCATGTCTATGGTGAATCATGTCTCAAACTGAGTGAAATGTGTATGACAAAGGCATTCTGTGCAACTTAGGGAATTACTAGCAGAAACTTTAGCCAGTCATGAGAACACTCCTTGTTCGGATTGTGTATGTGTTTGTGAGTTGAATACATTAGTCGTAGGCCGACCTTCCTCGTCATGAGATATTGTTGAAAAGGTGTCGAAATGTGGGTGTGGCCTCTGTAGTGCATATGAACAGTGTTTGTTGGGACAAGTGCGTAATTTTCTCGTCGGAGATGCGACAGCTACTTTTTACTGACGGTTTGTCGAGTCATTTTCACTTTGGTTTGTTTTTCTGCTTCACCCTCCCTCAAACTGCAGTTGAAATTGTGCAAGACGGCGACCCATTGTTGAGGGGAAAAGTGGTTGTCTAAGACAGGTGGACGTCTTGAACATTATAATGTAGAAAAAACCGAAAAAAAACCGAGGGAAAGTGGGAAATGTGGTGTAATTTGTACAGGTGATTGTCTTGGACAGGTGGCGGTTAGGGCAGGTTCGACTGTAATTCTTTTGTGAATGAGTCTTGGCCTTCCTCTCTTCTATCTCTGCATTTCCTTTGTGAATTAGTCTTTACTTTCTCCTTTCTCAGCATTCGTCTTGTACAAAGGACTGCTTGTGTACCAGGCAGTTTCAGGTGAAAAAGATATGATTTCTTTGACTTGTCTGTCAACGTAATTGCTATAGTTGAGCTGAAATGCATACGAAGAACTACATTTTGACAAAATTGGTAAAAGGTACATGCATGATTTGCCAGATCCGGCGACCATCTGAGTTCTAGCCCTTCAGCCTCAGATTGGCTTTTCAAATCTCGTGACTAGCAACCGACCTCAAGGATGGAAAATGCTGTTGCCACCCTCTTTAAGTTTACCGAAAAATGAATAATATTGTATTCGATCCAAAATATTTGTAACAGATTTGTTGGCTGAGCTGCATTTATAGTATCATGTTGGAGTAATTAGGATAAAATTGAAGCGGCGTGTGACTTACAAAGTTGGAACTATCACTGTGATGTTAATAATAAAAGTTTCGCAGTGCTTATGCACTTTATCTAGACTGATTTTGATCTGTTCTGAGAAATCACAATGATTATACACATGTGTGATGCCATATATAGCCACCTTTTTTTGTTGTTGTTGCGATAAGAAGCAGTGGTCCTGTGGTAGTGAAATCAAAGACTGTAAATTTGGGCTGTATGTTCTGATCTGTTTTCATGTCTTTGTTTGCTGATTTTGAGTGCAGTGTTAAGGAAGGTAAAGTGATGATGTAGTGAGTGTCAAGACTTCGAGGGTGTTATTTTATTTGAATATTTCGTATTTGATAGATGAACGTCATGTGCTCGATAGTGATGTGAAAGCCAGATGGAACAAGAGGATCCCTAAAACTGAGAAAGGAACATTCTGTGAGACTGAGTTTTATCAGTCTCACAAGCCACACATTTGTTGTTATATGAACACCAATAATTGATTCACAGATGCTCAAATGTTTTAATTCATGCATTATGCAAAGAAAACATGTATTATTTTACTATATACTATGGCGGTTAAAAAAAATAGGCATTTATAACTTATGTGATCTATTTTATTTATTTGATGTGCCCATTTCTTTTGTAATTGTTTGTGTTTAACTATCAAGCTATTCTGGTGAGATCTGTCCAGTGTTTTTAGCAAAAGTTGTGGTGGATGGTGTCTTTTTGTGTGCAGGGTTTGGACTGAGGTAGATAAGGTGGTGACAATCCTTCTCATGCTTTAACTTTATATTCCTACAAAAGGAGTGAGAGGTGGTTTAATTTTTTATTTTGATGTGTGTTTTCGCTCCTGGTTAAGACACTCAAATCTTCAACTCCAGGACTCTGAAACGTCTGCCCCGTCACACTGCAGTTAAGAAATTTCACCAAAAAGTTTGGAAGGACTTTGTATACAGGCTGCATGAATGACAAGTTTGTGTTCTGCACATATGTTACAGTTTTCAGTTTGTGTGACCACAAATTGAGTCATTCTCATCAATACAATTAGCCTGAATGACTTGTTAAGAACATTTGTCAGTGAAAATGGTTTTTTTGTATGAAAAATATTATTTTGTTGTCTCGGTAGAGAAAAAAGGATGAATAACAGTTGTGTTGAATTTGCCTGAATACTTTTTGGGTCGTATAAAATTTTTGTCGTTTTGGTTGTGGGTTAAGATGCTATTCTTTCTGGTATATTGTGGTCTTTGTTTCCACTTTTCTCTGTGTTATGTATAGTTTCGTCAACTCTCAAAAAGTAAATCAAATTTATAAAAACAAGAGTTCTCTTTTCCCAAAAGTTTTCAATTCGGATACTTACTTTTTAAAATTGAGATTTTTACCACCTTCTTTCCTGTGGCTTTAAAGGACATTCGCAGTGATCAAAATCCTGAAGTATTGGCCATTCCTGTGCTTCTTTGTGTCTGTGTATAGACAGGACTTGGGAGGAAAATGCCACTAGGCTGTCCTGGGTCTGTTTTCCACTAATTTCGTAAACTAAAATCGTACAGTGGAAAATATTTTGTGCGCTTTATATTTTGCTTGGAAATGTGTTATAAACATTCTATTTTCCTGTGTAGTATGTTGAGTGCTCATATGACGGTATGCAGTTGCGAGGGCTGTAAAACTCTTACCAGTATGCTGCTGCTATTGCATTTATTATAGAAAATTCATTTTCTCTGTTGTAGAATAATATGTAGAATCTGCGGAGGGGCCAAAGACTTGTTATATGATATGTATACTTCTTTTGTTAAGATACGGCACGAAGATATTAGTGGAAATGCAGCTTAAAGTTTACCTACCAGCTCCCTCACGAAATGTGTTTTCAAACCACCCTCACCTATCATCTCATTCCAATAAACTCATTCAACATTGCACATAATTGAATTTCTTACTCCTTCTCTATTTCTTTCCTTCTCTGTTATATCTTTGCCATCTGGGATGTTGCAGTATGGCAGCAGTTTCAGCTTTTCCCGAAAAAAATAGGAATCGCGGGGCTGAAATATTGTCTCACCACACCCCATGAACTTTTGAATGGAATGCTGTCATTAAATTATTGGGTTTTCTTCCTATCTTTCCCTCCATTTTGAATCGCTCATATGAGGACCATTCGCAGTGCAATGATGTAACATGTATGTGCTTGGGTGTAAAACGATATTGAAAGAGGACAGTATTTTGACCGAAGTTGTTGCAGTAAATTGTATGTCATAAAGAACAAGTTAACTTATCATTTTCATGATTCTGTGTGTTGATACATTCCAGGGCCAAAAGTGGTGCCACTGTGTGACCTTTGGTCTGGTCATCCATCAATGACATTTGGTTTGATCAGATTCTGAGCTCATTCCACTTCACGTTTATGTACCATCATAGCGTCTGTATGTTTCTTGACTCGGATCCAACTTTCTACATCCAGGATATATATATATATATATATATATATATATATATATATATATATATATATATATATAGGACAGAAAACAATAATGTTTTATTCTGTCTTATGTATATAGGCATTACGTGAAATTTTAAAACGAATTTAGGACCTTTACTTTGCTTATGAGTGGGGTACATGTGTGCCATCACTTGATAAGGAGCCAAACGTCCCAGTAGTTGTCTTGGGAAGCAGGTTTGGACCAGGGACCAGCTTGTATCTTTTTTGTCTGTACCCAACATTATTGAATTGTGCGTGAGTTTCCTGAAAGCTTGTTGTTTGTGTTGATTTGAACCCTTGCAAGACTGTGTCCCAAAATAGTTTTTGACAAATGATTTGTAACTGTATGGTAATATTTTAATTTCTTCAGCTTAGATGTGTGTATTGTTGACCGATCATTTGGTTGTAACTAAACATATTTGAAAGTCTGTTTTTGAGTTAATATGTTTGAGAAAAAAGTGCTTGTTTCACAGTATTTGGTTTTAGTCATTGCCCACTGTTATGATAATTTGATACCTATGTTTTGTTATTTGGAAATGTTTTGTCCATAAATTGTGTTTACAAAATATTGTAGACTTTCTTAATTTAGATGGAGAACGTTCACCTCTTTCTGTGCTAAACAATTTTTGTTGAATTCTTAAATCAAGTGTATTCCATTTAAATAGCTCAACCCTGTTTGGGGTATAAAATGCAACAGCTTTATGTTCCACTTTGTGTGCCTGAACTTCTATTTTTTCCATTGTGCTTATTGTTAAATATCTTGTTTGTTTGTTTTTTCCTAAGGCAGTGTCATGTACTGTGTTAAAATTTTTCTTGCTCTGCATGAGTATGTCTAATGAAGAAGATGATCAAAAGTTGTGTTTAAAAAAAAAATAATATGAGAATGAGGGCTGCGTTTTCTCAGCATAACTGAAATAGATGAGCGTGATGATTTTTTCTAGTTGTGAAGTGTTTTAAGTTCCTGATATTGTCTGCAAGCTCTTCAACTGATTGTTTTATGCCGACAAAGCAGCATTTTTCAGTGGAGAGAAAAGACTTTTTGTGTCATGACGCGGTGGAATCAAGCGCTCATCAATTTTTGGACATGTGGAGTATATCATCTGAAAGCTTTTTCATTTGTTTTGCTTTCTTTGAAAAAAAAAATGCATCTATCTTGAATAGAAGTCAAGATATTTGCAATTGAAGGAGGTGAGGTCGCCTGGTTTCAGTGGTAAAAAAAAAAGACATATTTTGTGCCTTTAAATTAATCAACGTTTTTCGGTAAAATTCCCATAGAAATATGTTTTTATATGGAAATAAAAGGGTTTGAGCCAGAAAAAAAAAATTCTATAAAAATTGCGTAACTGGCGGAAAAATTCCTGTTTCTTCGATTTCGTTATTTTGACAAGCGCCTGATTTCACCATGGTGCCTCACATTTCATTCTTTTAAAAATTGTACCTCTATATTGTGTATATTTTCTTGGTTTTTTTTTTCAACATTTGGAATTTTAGTTAAGGCAAAATATTTCTTGAGCATTTGCAACTGATACCACTGATGATTAAAAAAGGACTATCAAAAATGACTCAAAATCTTGGGCTAAGAGAACCGTTGAAAAGCTGGCCGACAATTTGCCGTCCTCGAGGTCCCTGTGAAATTGGGAGACAAGTTCTATTCTTAACTTTGTTACAGTGTTTGTTACTTCTCAAGCATTCTTGTTACTTTCAACAGCTGTTGATGGGTGATAGAATGATGGTCACAATAATAATACATATATTATTATATTATGCCAAGATGTTTGTTTGTATTTTCAACCATTTTTACTCGCAATTGTCTGCATTTCAACAGTTTGTATCATGTATTCATTTGCTTAAACGGATTGATGTGAACTTGTAAATAAGATATTAATTAAAATGTTACATGAAGATTTACTACGACTGTGGGTACTATGTAGTCTTATAACTGGGGCCAGGTGAAGCTGGAGTTGGTTTTCATTTGTATGTTTAGAATAGTTTTGTTTGTGTTTCCAGTGGGATTCTTCAGTGTCAAGCCTTTGTACATGTGTGTGCTGTAGACAGGACTCAGTTATAATGAGACCAGAGCTGATGAAGTCATGATCTCTTGACCTTTCTACAACTACAATTAAAGAAATCAGCTTTTGTATAGTGTATAGTTTACCTAGCGGGAGATAAACTTTGTAGTTAATGGATTGCTTCATCACTTAAAGCTTAAAGCTGTGGAGGAAGAACTTTCTGAGTTCTCAGTTTCCTGACTTTTCTACTCAAATTTCCTTTCTTTGTAGTAGAGAATATGTGTGGTGGTCAGTCAGTGACAGACATATCATCGAAGTCATTTTTGGAAGTAAAATTACAGAAAAAGAGACAGCCCAAATCAAAACTGTGACTTTGGCACTTTGTTGCCTCAGATCTATTTTGTCCAAAGTGTACTTAAGTAAAGAGGCACTTTGGACAAAATAGTTGAGAGTTGAGGTGACAACTTGTTATTGTTCAGTCAATAAATAGGAAGGAACAGACAAAACAGAATAAAACTGTATTATAAGATTCCTGTTGATATCTTTATTTGAATAATAGCTTTATCTGGAGAAGACCCCCCCCCCTAAGAAATTAATTAAGGCGATTGCAGAATAATGCTGATGATATGTTGATGTCTCCTCTCAGTTTTCCAAAGCTTTATAGTAACTAACTATACAACTGAATACAGTGTCCTATTATAAATCTTAAAAAGAACATAGCAATAGCAAAACCTGTGTTGCTTGAGCGTTAACTTTAACTCAAGTCTCATTTTTACATGACATGTATTTTAGTTTTTAAATTATCTGTTTCTAGAGCTCCTGTACCCCGTGCAATAAAATAAAACTCTTCAAGATTTGGAAAACATGAAAAAATAAGGTGAATTTAAAAAATGCATTAACCGAAGTGAATATTTTCATTTTCCAAACTGACATGAGGAGAGTAAGTGTTTTTATTAGAGCACTTTTGGGCAGATAGTTTGGCAGTGTCATATACTTGTGGAAAGATTGGGGTTGGGTTTTTTTTTGGCACACTTCTAAAATACTAGTAGGTGACTTATTTCAAGAGGTCATAGTTTTTGCTGTTGTTCCGCTGAAGCTAGACTGCTGATCAGGATTCTGTTGTGTACATCGTGTTGTTTGTGAGATGGAGGTCTCTGATCAGAGAAGACGGATTGTGATAATTTTAGTCACCGCCCATGTAGTGGACGTATGATTATGAAATCTTTGAAAAATCACCAGCTGTCCGAGTGGGTGGCTGGTGGGTGCTCTGGTGTAGTTTGTTCCTATCATCTATTATCCTTATCTCTCCTTGTTTTTTTTTCATATATGTTATTCTTTAGTACTTATATGACCTATTTGAGCTGCAAGTGCTGTAAAACTTTTATGAAAACTAAAGCTTAATTTTGATCAGAGAAGATATATTATGGTAGTTTTAGTGGCTGCCCGTCTATAGACCGTTGTGTTGTGGGCGTACAATTATGAGTTGTGAGATCTTTGATGATCACCAGCTCCACAACCTCTGTTATAGACTATAGCTCATTGGTTCATCTGCCTAGAGAGGAGTAGAGGCAGGAAAAAACTTGAGACGTGGTTTTGTACGGTCTCCATCTACCTCTTGTTACTGTTGTAATTCTGATATTCGTATCACTCAGAATGTTTTGTTTCTCTCTGATTATTCAAAGTGACAACCTACTGATTTCTGCAATGATTGACCAATGTGAGGATTGCAGTAATGTGCTCATCTCTATTGTTCGGAGAATGCGACTGCAGTGTCCACAGCTTTGAGCCTCAAGCTAATAAAGTGAAGGCTGAAAAAAAATAAAATAAAAACGAATAAAACAAAAGAAAAAGAGATTACCAAGCGGCTGTGAATATTGCTTACCTAGAGACTACTGTACATGTCGGGGTTATGATAGAATGGAATATGTTGTGTTATTCGTTATTTTTGACTCTCTCGATGCAAATAAACACACGTTGTTGTACATGTATCTTTGATGAATGTTTTTATTTCTTTGTTGACAGTACATGTGTATCAGTGTTGCTTTTTAAAAATTTTATTTTTTCAAAGAATTACTGTGTATGCCAGTTTGCTATGTTTAAGCATGTTTTGTAAGTGATTTGGCGGGTTTTCTAGTGCAGTTTGCTTCTTCTTTCTTATCAAACATCTCTCGTCCTTCTCTCTAGTCCTTCTTTTCTTTGTATGTTACCCTGTAGTAACACTTTTAATCTTCGGGTGGTTTTGTGGGTGCTCTGGTGTAGTTTGCTTCTTCTTTCCCATCTGACGTCTATCGTCCTTATCTCCCCTTCTCCTTTTTTATACTTGTTACTCTCTTGTAACACCTCTAATCTTCTGGCGCTCATATAACCTTGTGCAGTTGCGAGCACCGTAAAACCTCGTACTAAATCTTAGCTGGTTTTCCTCATTGATAATAGCAATCTCTGTCGAGGAACTGCTTTTGATTGTAAATGTTTTACACCCCCTTCGACACAATTTAGATAATCCATGGTTGGTTTCTTTGACCCTGGTTATATGGGACAATCCAGGGGTAGAGGGAATCAGCATTTCTGCAGACGGACAGAGACTCTTCCTCGTGTGGGAGTTGAAGCTCACATCTTCTATGTGATAATAATAAATGATAATATGTAATAATAATAATAATAATTATGATGATGAGAATGATATTCCAACAGTGTGGTAATATTAGTGGTTAAGATGATGGTAATAACTACGACAACAGAAGTGACACAGAAGCATGATAACGGATGGTGAAATGTAAACAAGTGTGGCATGTTTAATGAAGAGAACATGGGGCGCAATAAGTATTTCTACAACAATTGCATCACAAAGGATTATCCCTTTTAACAACATTAACGTCAACAACAACAAGGAAATAACGACTGTTTCCAAATCAGCTGCCACAACAATATCACACTTACTAAGTAGAGATCTTTAAGAGGATAAAAGCGACTAATTTTGTATGGGTTGTATTAAGTGTTGAAAAAGATTGGATATTTCTTGCTGAAGAGGTTTTCATTAGTATACTACTCTTGCATGATTTTAACATTTTTACTGACTGACAGTGTGACAGAACAATTCCCCTTGATAAAGTTTTCATTGTCGGTGTTAGGCCACTTGCGGGAAAATGAGTTGAGAGAGAGAGAGATAGATAGATAGAGAGAGAGAGAGAGAGAGAGAGAGAG
>NW_004797513.1:102507-105613 GCF_000002075.1 Aplysia californica | reverse complement strand
AGAGAGAGAGAGAGAGAGAGAGAGAGAGAACACATGCGCAGTGACGTTAACAGTTTGAGGGACGCTGTGATCCCTGTGAAACAACCAATGACTGGGGAAACTCAATCTTGTTAAGTAAAATAAAACATATAGAATCGAAGGTGAACATATTCCGTGTAGATAGATCGTGGGCTATGCGAGTAAGACGTGATAACGAAGGAAACCATTTCATCAGAATAACTAAAAGCAATTATTATAGTTGTTATTGACGTACGATGCTCTACTACTTAGTTCCAGTACCAGATTCACTTCAAGTTATTTCAAATTAAAGACTTTGCTCTTGGTCCTTCGACAGGAATGACGTTGCAGGAAAAACAAGAAGTCCGAACCACACTCATGTTGTAACCGCAAACTTCTGCGTTTCAGACCATGAGAGGTTCCTAACCTTCGGCATCACAACGGCAAGTAAATCACAAGACACGTTTTACAAAAAACAACAACAACAAAACAATGGAACAATGTTTAAAAAATGTGAATGGACAACATAATATTAATTACCCTGTAAGTCCTGGCTGATGAAGGACAGTAGGCATAGTAGAAGCGTCCTATGTAAGTAGGGTACTGCTAATTGCTACTGCTCAGCGAACATACCCCATGGGACGACGTGCCACTGATACACTAAAAGAAAATACACACTTGAGAAAAAGGCATTGAAATGTCATTTGAAGGTATTGAATTTGCCTTCCCAAAACACTGCTCTTCCACTCAAAACAATCGTGCAAATAAATAATCACTCAACAGTACAATTCTGGGACTCAAATACTGAGCAATGGGATACATGTTTGTTACCCCCACCACAACCCACCTCTCCCCTCTCGATATCCTATGCATTAGCCTAATTTAGTGATTAAACCACGACTGTTGTAGATTGGCGGGCGTGTAGCCATTGAAACAATAGTTAGGCACCAGAACTGTGAACATAAGGAACCCTGTGTTCCAAGTGACAGAGTATCATACACTGTTACTAGTGTTACAGTCATGTGGCTCAGTGCTTTCCAACCTGGGCAACATTGCCCCTAGTGGTGCGGTGTGGTAATTTTGGCGGGCGGTGGGGATCACCCGGGTAGTGACATGAGTTATTTAAAGCCCCGCTTGGAAATACCTAGATCTACATGTAGGTGGGTGGTACAAACATTTTAGCCTCTTGGTGGCAAACGTGGGCTCTGGGTACAAAAAGATGGAGGAGCACTGATGTAGTCTAACAAAATGTACAAAGTTTGACAGAGTATGAGGCCTGTCCCCTGATGTCTGACTTGTAACAACTCTCCCTTGAACGGCGTTTGTTTTCACGACGTTTTCGTCCAGACTCTCACCTCCATCCACCCTCCCTAGTTCAGCCCCTTCGTAGAGAGTACAAGTTCACAAAATAAGCCACAACTGACATGCAGTCCGCCAAGACGATGAGAGAAAACACGAGGAAAACGATAGCAATTCCGATGGTCGTGCCGGTGATCTGAGCCGAGGCGCGTGTGTCACTGGCACTCGTCTTCTTCCTCACACTGGCAGACAGCTGGCTCACGTTGACGCTCAGACGTTTCTGCGTGTCTTTTATGTTCTTCTGGACCTGTGGAGGAGGAGAGTCGATTGGGCTCTGAGTAGAAGACATTATCGTTAGAAGGGGTTACGTGAAAAAAACGAGGTAAGTCACAGGAATCCTACCACGACTTAGTGTATTTTTCACTTTTCAAAATTATAGACTTGGGTTTTTCTTAACTTCATTTGCTTTGATAGAAAACAGTTTATGGATAACAAAGTTGGTTTTTCACTAGATCTATTTCACGAGGGGTATTCTGCAGCTCTAAGTTTAGGACCAGGACCCTGGTTTATTTAAAGAATGGATTTGTCCAGTTTTCACTTAGCTCTTTCATTTTGTTTGTTTGTTTGTTTGTTTGTTTGGGTAAAAAGAAGTGGATCGGCAAATAATGGTCATTAAAATTTAGGGTATAGGGAAAAAGTTAGTCGGACAGCTAGACAGAAACAGAGAGACAGAGGAAGAGAAAAAGAGATGCAGTTACCAATGGCGCCCTCTAACCACCCGCAGTAAACAAAATAAAGCAAGTGCAGTTACTGGGAATATGATACTCCTCACTCCGAACTAGCTGAGGTTCGTTTAAAAAGTAACCTTCGTTTTCTTGAGTTCTAAGATAACTTACACACTTCGAATCAAGGAATCCAAATTTAAGATATACAAAAAATAGTTGTGCTTAAGTGTAGGACCTACAACATACAAGGACCCAATGCATGCAGTTTTCTAAGAGCTACAAGGCACCGAATTTTGCTGTAAATTAGGCAGTGAGACGGACGGACAGACGGGAGAACAAGCAGACATGTTTTTCACAGGGAATATTTTACACTGGCTCAGACCTAAGTGGTTGAGGAGAGACGTAAAAGAAAACACATTGAAGAAAGGAGTTTTACATATCCTGTCACACCCCCGCCTAAACCAACAATACAAAAAAAAGAGCTAAAACAACAATCAACAAACATTCTCCCCTTCCCCGGAAACAACCCGAATGAAGAATCAAATTATTAATAAAAAGCACACAATAACACGTCATTGCAATACGAGTTTAAATGCGGTAGTTCTCTCTAAGTTAAAAGAAGAAGAAGATCCAGAGGAAGAAGAAGATTCAGAAGATTTAGAAGAAGAAGATTTAGAAGATTTAGAAGAAGAAGATTTAGAAGATTTAGAAGAAGAAGATTTAGAAGATTTAGAAGATTTAGAAGATTCAGAAGATTCAGAAGATTCAGAAGATTCAGAAGAAGAAGAAGAAGAAGAAGAAGAAGAAGAAGAAGAAGAAGAAGAAGAAGAAAGGATTAGATCGAGTTTAAAAAGAAAAGGACATTCAAAATTTCAAAAACCAACTGCAGCAGTAAATCATACCGGAGACGTCGACTTCCAGAACGGCAAAGTCCAGCCTTGATCTAGTTGTTAGGTCAACTTCATACATGGACGTGGCATTCGTGTGGGGTGTGCGCTCATAAAGAACGTTTGGAGAATCTGAAACAATAATAATAACAACAACAATAATGATAACAACAATAATAACAACAATAATAATAATAA
>NW_004797513.1:100166-102407 GCF_000002075.1 Aplysia californica | reverse complement strand
AGAAGAAGAAGAAGAAGAAGAAGGGGTCATGGGTTGGGGGGGGGGGGGGGGGGGCCGGGGAAGAAACAAAATGAATCATCGCCATCATTCAGCAATTCGGCATTTTAAAAATGTCAAAGTTTCGACCCCCCCCCAAACCCCCCCCCCACAAAAAAACCCCAAACAAACACAACCCCCCCAAAAACCCCCAAAAAACCCCAAAAACAAACAAAACAAAAACAAAAACAATAACAACCTGAAAATCAAGTTTTATGTTGTAGACTTTGATGAGGCGCATCGATTCGTCGTAGTCTCATTTCTTTTCTTAAGGTAGTTAATACCGGTTTTAGACGCATTGCACATTTAGTATTAAGACAACCTTCTAAGCAAAATATAGATCTAATTCGTTTTTTTTAAAATCTTATTTTTTGTGTGCTTCTCTTGACATTTTGAGACAATGATGAACGACGGCGAAGAAACGCTGCCCAAACCTCCGCCTCTGCTTGCTGCAGATCCACGCCAATACCAACAGTAAGACCAGCACAGGGGCAGGGGCAGAGCAACAGCGCTCCCTCCGAGACTCGTCGGGCAGTAGCAGCTAGCGCGGTCGTAAGCTTTAGCATTGTTCCAGGATTTGAGGTCGGAGGTTTTGACCTTGACCCATGGTCAATGGGCGCAGGAGCTGGCTCTGGCTCTGGGTTTGGGGACATTGGTGTGTCTATGGCCGTTACTGTCCCAGGCGCGAATGCAAACAAAGACGATGGTAGTGGTTTTGTTGTTGATGATGTTGTTGGTGGTACGGGATTCGAAATCTCAGAGGCTGGTATGGGATGTGATATCTCAGTAGCTGATATGGGATGTGATATCTCAGTGGCTGGTATGGGATGTGATATCTCAGTGGCTGGTATGGGATGTGATATCTCAGTAGCTGGTATGGGATGTGATATCTCAGTAGCTGGTATGGGATGTGATATCTCAGTGGCTGGTATGGGATTCGAAATCCCAGTTGCTGGTATGGGATTCGGCTTGTCTGTGGCTGAATAGAATACAGCTGTACTTTTTATCACGGATGCGAATTCCAAGGAAGGTGTTAGTTGTCGGTATTTCAAAGAATCGTCTTCAGAACTGTATCTGTATGGAGAAGATGGTTCTACTACAGAACCTGTTGGCCCCCACACACCTGTTGGTTCTGTCTCGGGGCTATAAGTGTCGTAAGAAATAGATCCACCCTGAGGAACGGGGGGCGATGCTGCGGGGTGCGGGAAATACGACCAGTCGAAGAACGTCTCCGTCGAGGGGTAAGGCGAGTCTGTTGCATTCGGGTGTCGGAAGGCGAAATTGGGCTCAAGAAATGATGACGTGAAGTCAGTCCAGAATGAAGGCAGCTCAGAGCCGCCCGAGGTAGAGAGAATTGAGGAGAAAAACTCAAATACTGGAATGTCAGATAGAATCAGGCCCGACGCCAATGTCTTAGGAAGTTCTGGGGAGGGCGAGGGGGTGAAAAGAAGAACGTTCAGTACATCATCATCATCATCATCATCATCATCATCATCATCATCATCATCATCATCATTGTATTATTGTTATTGTTATTATTATTAGCAGTCATGGTACAAAATTAAGCGTTCAAAATGTGGCCAACTCTCCTCGGCAAGGATTTGTCTTACTGGCCATGGCAGAAGCCACAAATCCTTATTTCCTCAGTTCCTTGCTAAGTCATCTGGTCGCTTTTAAGGACAAGCGGGCTAACCCAGATTCCGGGGGTTTCCAGAAATCTGGACCTGCACCAAAAGTGGACATTGCCCTACCTGTAGCAGAAGTTTGGTTTTACTGGAGTGTATATTTGTTTCGATATAGATAAAACTTTCCGTGTCTTTTAAAGTAACAGAACAAGGGACAAAAACTTTACCTTCGATTTGATCAAAACTGCATTTTTCGGGATAGCCCCCTTGTGTTTAAAAGCGACCATATATTCTCCTCTGCAGATACATTGGACCGGTGTTTGTGGTGAAACGGTTATATGTGCCTCCCTGTCGCAAGCGGAGACCGAAATTCGATTCCCGAGTGAGGAGAAATTTTTTAATCGATTATCTCGGTACCTCTTCTTGGATGTTGTATTCCTCTCAGCCCGGGTAGGTTCTGACAATCAGGGTCGGAAGCCCGCCTCCGAAATGACCTATATTGAGTCAAAGGGGGGCATAAAACTACTTTTATTTTTAAAAAATGATACATAAGTCATCGTCAGATATTAAAGGGGAACAT
>NW_004797513.1:96702-100066 GCF_000002075.1 Aplysia californica | reverse complement strand
AGATAGACAGACAGACAGACAGACAGACAGACAGACAGACAGACAGACAGACAGACAGACAGACAGACAGACAGATAGACAGACAGATAGATAGACAGACAGACAGACAGACACACCGATAGATAGATAGATAGATATATAGATAGATAAATAGATAGACAGATAGACGGACAGACAGATAGATAGAAGTACAGACACAGACAGACAGACACACAGAGAGATAGATAGATAGATAGGTAGATGAACAGATAGATAGATAGATATAGACACACACACAGATCAGGTTCTGGTATGTATCTGTGTGTGTGTGTGTGCGTGCGTGCGTGTGTATGTACGTATATGTATGTGTATGTATGTGTGTGAGTGTGTGTTTGTGTGTGTGTTTGTGTGTGTGTCTGTGTGTACGTGTGTATGTGTGTCTGTGTATGTGTGTGTATGTATGTGTGTGTATGTGTATGTGTATGTGTGTGTGTAAGTGTGCGTGTGTGTATGTGTGTGTGTGTATGTATGCGTGTGTGTATGTGTATGTGTGTGTATGTATGCGTGTGTGTATGTGTATGTGTGTGTATATGTGTGTGTGTGTATGTGTGTGTGTGTATGTGTGTGTGTGTATGTATGTATGTATGTGTGTGTGTGTGTGTATGTGTGTGTATGTGTGTGTGTATGTGTGTGTGTGTATGTGTGTGTATGTGTGTGTGTATGTGTGTGTATGTGTGTGTATGTGTGTGTGTATGTGTGTGTATGTGTGTGTATGTGTGTGTGTATGTGTGTGTGTATGTGTGTGTGTATGTGTGTGTATGTGTGTGTGTGTATGTGTGTGTATGTGTGTGTGTATGTGTGTGTATGTGTGTGTATGTGTGTGTGTATGTGTGTGTATGTGTGTGTGTGTATGTATGTGTATGTATGTGTGTGTGTATGTGTGTGTGTGTGTGTTATATGTATGTTTGCCATTGTAAACCAAATTGCCCTTCAGGGATCAATAAAAAAAGTGTAATTTATTTATTATTATCATTATCAATATTATTATTATTATCATTATCATTATTATCATTATTATTATTATCATCATTATTATTACTATCATTATTATCATTCTTATTACCATCATCATCATCATTATTATTATTATCATTATCATTATTATCATCATTATTATTATCATTATTAATATATTATCATCATTATTAATATATTATTATCTTTATTATTATTATTATTATCATTATTATTATCATTATCATTATTATTATTATTATTATTGTTGTTGTTTTTATTGTTATAATTATTACTATTATTATTATTATGATTATTATTACCCTTATCTTGGTATTTGTCAGCCATTGGCATACTATGATTATGATTATGATTATTGTCATCTACATGTATGACGTATAGACACGCATACACACACTTACGCACACAGAGATAAGTACACGCCTATTTACCCATAGCCTAAGCCCACACAGACACACACATACTCGTAGCCTACATACACATACATACACAAACACACATACACACACAAACACACACACACACACACACACACACACACACACACACACACACATAAACACACGTTGTACTCAAGCACACACCACATACAGACAACGGCAACCTGCAATGCTGGTGTGTAGAAAGACATCTCATAATCTATGAATCTTTCTTAAGATTCCAGCAGTAGTTTCTCGGCTTTCTCATGAAACAGAAAAACACGATCTTTTCCTCACCACAATAGAGCTTATATCGGGTCCAGTTTTGATAGTTATGGCACACAAGAGTTCCAAACTTGGTCTTTTTCCAGCATGCATTCAGCTCCAACACCTGTTATGATGTAAAGAGTAAAGATTCCACATGTAGTATGTTTCAGATTCACCTACCAAATAATATTTTCTATCTATAGCTCGGGACCGGCCTCAGAAGTTCGAGGGATTCGTGGTCAAAATGAAAATTGTGAGGCAGCGTGGTGGAATCAGACTCTCGTCAAAATGATCAAAGTGGGGAAACTTGCATTTTTCCGCAGGTTTGTGAGTTTTTATCAAATTTTTGTTTTTTGGGTCAACACCTTTCATGCCCATTAAAGCACTCATTTTTGTGTGGATTTTTCCTAAAAACGTTGATTAAAGGCACAAAAAAATGTAAATTTTCAGTTACCACGGACTCTTAAGCTAAGGAAATAACTAATCTTTGGTGGCCATTTTCTCACTAATTTTACCTCTGAAAACAGGTGACCCCTCCACCTCCTTCACTGGCAAATATCTTGACTTGTATTCAAGATAAATGAATATTGTTTTTATTGAAATAAAGACAAGTGAACAAGCTTTAAGATGACACCAATAACTTTACATGCCCAAAAATTGACGAGAGCCTGATTCCACCACGCTGCCTCACAATTATTGTTTTGATCGTGACATCCCGCGCGCCCCTTACAAACGTACAAACACGAATACTTCTGTCGTCATGTCGAGTTAAAAACGCCTCAACGTAAGTCTGGGGGTACATTCGCAGCGCTTAATAGGTTTCCACTAAGGAGAAATCATGTGCTTTGGTGCTGAAAGTGTTTTAGTGAGACTTTTACGGCACTTTCAACACAGTTAGGTCAAATAAATGCCGAGGATTAAAAGTGTTATAACTGAGTAACAAACACAAAAAAGGATGAGGGGGAATGGACAAAAAGATGTTTGATAGAAAAGAAGGAGTAAACCACAAGTAAAAGCACCCGGCATCATCATGATCAGCATCATTGCCTTTTTCAGCCTGGCTCAGGATATAGGTCACGAACAAAACATTTTAAATACTTTCCACTTTTCCCTAAACCGGACTAGCCTCTTGATCTTATTGATGTAGAAGCTCCTCAGTTTCCAATGGTCGAAAAACAAATAGCCGTGTTTGTTCGTGTTTCTAAAACTTTCAGTCTTTACAGGGTGGAGTAGTTGGCCCTCCGCAAACTGACATTTTTCAGGAGACCAGATCTACGCACTTTACATGATGTAGTTGTCTCCTACGACAGACACAGTATCAGGGCAAGTCTTATTCTCTGCTACCCCCGTTGTAAAGCTATTGACCCCCCCCCCTCCACCCCACCTGCAGGGGCGAGTATCCGCCAACCACCCACTAAATCGTGATACCTACTATAGCATGGGCACTCATGAATGAGTAAAGAAAATCACATCGACAAAAGACATCCAGTCAATTGGTGCTGTGAAAAGGCAAGAAAGACACACAGAAACAAAAGAGGGAAAGAACAGAGGTAGCGCCCACCCATCAGTGACACCCTCCAACCAACCGCGGATGACCATTAAAAAACCCACACAACCCCCCCTGGTATGGGATGTGATATCTCAGTAGCTGATATGGGATGTGA
>NW_004797513.1:94607-95868 GCF_000002075.1 Aplysia californica | reverse complement strand
CACACACACACACAAACACACACACACACACACACACACACACACCCACAGACGCACACACAAACACAGACGTATATATGCATAATATACTCTGTCACATTTTTAAGTATACACATTTTGAAGCTTAATAAAACAAAATCAATGCCACCAAATACTTTCAAATGTACACCCTGATTACATGATATATTTGTCGCTGGTGAGCTTTTTCATATTTCTGAACGCGAAGTGGTTTTGTAACTGCATGCCTGTTACATATTTTTGTGTTTTTATTGAGAATTACTCATGATACGGCAATGATTTGTTTAAAAAAGAAGCTCATATCAAAGCTTTGTCATTTTTGTAACAATTCACCAGTGATAAAACTTGTTTTGTCTACGTTTCATGACACCACGCCCAAAGAGAAAATGTGCGAAATCAGCTTGTTGATTATCAGAGGGGGTGCCTCAGTATCCACTGTTGCGAGACATTTTAATGTAACACGAAGAACTGTTTACCAAACAATGGATCGCGAGAAAACAACGAAATCAGGAAAGGATCGACGCCGCCAACCTGAGAGAAGGAAAACTACCCCAAGAGAGGATTTTTTTATACGCCAGTCGCATCTATGGAATCGTTTCAACACGCAGGGCGAACCAGAGATGAGTTGAACAACATGCGACAACACCCTGGCAACCTCAGACACTTCCTCAACTTGGGAGAGCATCGCATGAAGAGTGGAATAACATCCCTCAACAGGCAGTGCGGCGATTGATTGATTCAAGGCGGCGACGATGTCAAGCCGTCATCAACGCTACTGATCGTGTTACTTTTGTAGACCACCCCCACGCTCTTGTAAGTCGTGAATAAACCTGTTATGTTAACATTCCGTATTGTTGTTGTAGTTTTCGTTTTTGAAATTGATTGAATTCGTATTCCGGAAATTTTAAAGAATATTGGTTCATTGTGAAACTAGCTGTTTTCAATTTAACACAGTGTATACTTTAAAATGTGACAGAGTACACTTTTTTTCTATGCGTTGTCTGTCCATTGCAGGCTGTAACCTTCAGTTAACAACGTCCACGCTGTTCTATGGGCGGCTCTGTGTATCCAGGTTGTACCCGTCCTCCCTCTGTTGTTATATAATTGCCACCGTCTTTTTTGTCTTCCTTCTTTTTATACTTTTTTTGTTTTTGGTCTCCAACCAATGCATCTTTTTGTCCATTTGTTATTCTTTACTCTACCTGCCAATTTTCATGTTCGTCGGGGTTTGAATTTGGAGATA
>NW_004797513.1:84974-94507 GCF_000002075.1 Aplysia californica | reverse complement strand
TATATATATATATATGTGTGTGTGTGTGTGTGTGTGTGTGTGTGTGTGTGTGTGTGTGTGTGTGTATGATTACGAGGAATTGAAGAAAATGACATATTATGTGTCTGTGTGTATAGTGTATTCACCTCACGGTTCCAGTAGGGAACGAGATAGAGGGTACCCATGTCCCTTGCGTGACTCATTCGAGCAGAGAAAGATAGGACTAACTATGACATAAAAAAAACCCAGCTGACAGCGAGTGATCGCATTATTTCTCAATACTCATCTACATAAACACCACCTCACATCATCCCTCACTACCAAATCAGATGGCGTCAATTTCATAGAAATGAGTAAGGGGAAAATGTACTCACGGCATACGGGAACATTACATGACGTGGCTATTTGCCTCTTATTCTGGGTAGCGTTTACGGGTTCTTCTTCGCTTATCACTGTTGCCTCATTCAGTTGCATAATTGGGGGTTCATCCTGACGCATTCCGTGGCGAGTGGTTCTAGTCACGTAACACCAAGGGCCATTGTTTCTGAAATTAGTAAGGAAATAGTTTAGGATTTATAATATATCTACCTAGATACCTGGAGGTGTCATCTTTGACTCAGAAGTTGACGTGTAATGGCCTTCCACCCTTCACGGTCGTGAGCTGCCGTTGCACATTTTGTCATATCCGGGCCACTCCATGTTTTCATTTTGTCCATTCAAGTTACTCTTAGTCTTCACTTGAAAAAATACAACTAGATCTCTATTAAATGAACGCAAGTCCTTTATATGCTAATAATGTGTACTTTAAAAAAATATTCAACTTGAGTAGGAAACATTTATGATTGCCAATTGGGAGAAACAGAAGGTTGGTGGTGGGGTTGGGTGGGGTGGGTTAGGATTGGATGGGATGGGATGGGTGGGTGGGGGGTGTAACTGACATTTAAGAAACTTCACATGCTTAGACGAATTATTCTCAGAAGCCATGGTCTTGTCAACAGGAGCTCTTAGAGGTTGGTCGTCTACTGAGTAGACACTCCATTATTGGTTGTTCCCCCCCCCTCATTTATACTATAAACATCAGCTTGTCTGTACCATAGCTGTATCCTTGTATAAAAATTTTCATTTTTTCTGAAGGTGTTAGTGACTAAAGCGAGCTCGTAGTTTAAAACCTGCCTTTTTAAGATGAATTTTTTTTTATAGTAGAGGGTTTTACGGCGCTCTCAACTGCACAAGGTCATATGAGCGCCAAGGGGTGGGTGTCAACAGAGAAGTCTTTACAGGGATCAGACTTAGACTGCTCACCTCTCTAGCTTCAACAACACAAGGTCTGCTTCGACTATCAAGGCACCCCGGAAATAGCAGGTCACAAGAGAGTGACAAACATACAAAAGAAGTTGAGGAAAATGACAATAGTAAGGATCAGGAAAGAAAAAGCGGCAGTTCCCTGTTGTAGATCAGGCACAGTTATGAGTGTGACATGAGTCAGCCCATTTACAATTCTACTATGCTTGAACGAGAAATGTCTCCCCTTTGGGAATGGCCTAAAGACACTACAGTCAGTGGCACTGCCCCGGGGGTTGACGATGAAAAGGCTAACATACATGTATGCAGGGCTCTCGTGGTCTTGAGGTTAAGGTGTTCACCTCTTTTTCAATAAGTCCCGGATTCGAAACCGCATGGCGACGGAAAGTTTTCTTCTCTAAAATTTCCTCCTTACACCTCTTTTTCTGCTTCCTAACAATGTTCTGTCGCCTACTTTCGTCTTCACTTTCTGCCCCCACCCCTCACCCCCTTTGCCCCTCCTCTGGGCTCCTAACTCTTTCTGCAGCCTTTCTACTGGTACTCCTTGACTCCTTCTTATTGCTGTCTTTCTGTTACACCCCTGGTAGGAAAGATCTACACCTAGCCTTCTCGGACAAGGGCTAAAAATCTCGGAGGTCCCGTGTGTAAGTTGTGCACGTCAAAGATCCCTTGGTGGTCCAAAATCGATAAGAGTAGGCTTCGGCCGCTATCCGGGCAAAATTCAAAATTTCCTACCGACTGAAAATGTTTGTGTGCCGTGCGCTCATATGACCTTATGCAGTTGTGAGCGCCGTAAGTCACTTACCAAAACAAATACATGTATGCATATTTGCTACTAAATCCCTGAAAAAAAAATTAATTGATTAAAAAGAAAGGAACCGGGTTACAACTTGTAAGAGTTGAAGTGAATCACAGTTACAATATTATTGTATTATAATGACATTTGATACATGCCACCTTGAGTTATTATCGAGATCTGAGCAGATTGGGGACACATAAAGATTAGGAAAGTGTATCTTTTTTTTGGAGAGCACCCGGGCAAAGGAATGAATGAAAAACCATGAGGGCCGGTGTCTGTCGTAGATCAAGCACTTGATGATGATGATCGAGTCAGCACACATGCCATAAAATGGTGTTTTCTTTCAGTGACTGTAGAAGTTCAGAGACTTAAAAAACCCCCAACAGATTTCAGTGAACCATGGCAAGCCTTTTTAAAGCTAGGATGAGCAACAGGTCATCAAACAGCGATGCAAAGTTTGTAATTGTATTGTATTACTTCTCCTCTAGATCTCCGGAAAATGCAACCATTCCTTTGTTTTTTTGCTTAAAACGTCCATCACATGTGACGTAAGTTATTTCTTACGCTTCAGGAGTTTCCACCATATCGTGAGAAATATTTCAGAAACGAAAATATTGAACCCTACAGACGACTCTGCATGTCGGTCATGTTCTTAACCAACATCTACACCACTACTAGTGTTTGAGAAGCGAGTCACTGAAAACAAGTTATTTTGTTATTGTTATTGTGGTTGTTGTGGTTGTTGATGCTGCTGCTGCTGCTGCTGCTGCTGTGCTGCTGCTGCTGTGCTGCTGTGCTGCTGCTGCTGCTGCTGCTGTTGTTTTTGACGAAAATGTATTTGTTTGCAGCCAGGATGTTACCGCCAGTCCCCGCGTGTCGATCTTGGCCGCACACTTAGCCTACACAAACTGGAAACATGGATAAATGTTTGCCCAAGCCATGTGTGTCCTGATGAAGCACACCAGGAGAAGAGTTTTTTTCATGTCTTGCGTTGTTTTTGGTTTGTTTGTTCCAACCTTCTGTTTTGGAGCTTAAAAAATTATTCATCGTCAAATTGAGTGCCCTCCCCCTAAAAAGAACTCCCCATAAAGAACCCACCACCAACGAAAACAAACAAACAAGCACCCCCTCCCCCGCATACACACACAAAAAAGAAGATTACACATTCAAATCTCTGAGTATAAGCAACCTTTACGGCGCCAGTTCGTACCTGCGGTCGGGATTTCTGCAGTAGTTGTGGGACGAGTTTCTGGAAGGGAAGAGTTGTACCCAGGCCATTGGACATGCGCCGCTCATTGAGAAATCGCCTTGTGAGTACCAGGGGTCACATGATAAGCGATTGCCCCTGTTTGTCATGACGAAGTCCAGGTATCCTTGGTAGTCCGTGCCATCAGTGTTCCAGGGCGGGATGCAGGTGTCAACTGCACAAAGTTTGGAATGATTAAAGTAAAGAGTAGACTATCTTTTTTCTGTTCTTGTTTATCATTTCAATGAATCAACAAGCTCTCTTTACTTTATGTAAGACAGAAATTGCTTATCAGGGCACAAAATCTGTTACAACTTTGGCTTTTACAAAGAAAACAACAACCCCTTCCCCCCAAAAAAGCCACCGTAATATACTTTACTTTTACTTTTATATATGGATAGAATTACAAAAGAGGCCAACACAGAACCAGACGCCCTAAACGAATTACTCCTGATCGCTGATGACGAAAGCCTGGCACACAAAGATGAACATCACACCACCAGATTAAACGAAGAATGTAACAGCTACGACATGAAGATCAACATCAACAAAACAGAGACAATGAAAGTTAGCAGAAAGCCAGGACCAGTCAGAATGCACATCAACAACAACAGTCTCAGACAGGTCCAAGAATTTAAGTACCTTGGAAGTATATTCGCAGAGGAAGGGCGACTGAACAGAGACATTGAAACACGAGTACAAAAGGCCAATAATGTTAGTTACCAGCTTACTCCACTACTGAAACATCCTAACATCCCCATGGCAACAAAACTCAAAATGATCAACACCATATTTATCCCAACACTCACCTATCAATGACAAACATGGACCATTGACAAGACATTAGGGCAAAGAATTACAACATGCGAAGTGCGATGCCTTAGAAAAGCAGTAAACAAGACCAGTCGAGACAAAATTAGAAACTCAGTAATCAGAGAAATTGTGCGCATAAATGATGTCATGCATCACATCCAACACCAAAGAATCAAATGGTTCTGACATCTCATACGATTACCAACACACCATCCAGCAACGTGCCTACATAATAAAAAATCGATGGCAACAAGGCTTCAGGGCCACCAAGAAAGACCTGGATAGATGGAGTCAGGGAAACACTAACCACCCATGCATCCCCCTGACCCAAGCTCTCCGGCTGGCGATAGAGAGACATCTCTTTCTTCCCGCGACACCCAAAAGGTTCGACTAGCAATCTACTGATAGTGGGTAAGATCCCCTGCTTTATAGACCTGAGCTGGACACTGCACCCCTGCGACCAGAAAACCTTTGTCTCCGTTCCCTGAAATTTATCATCCGTAAATGAGTACTTATCCGTTTGAAGTATGGAATTTGTGAATCATAGCGGTAATAGCCCAAAGGACTGTGGCACTATATGTCTACAGGGAAACTGACACGATAATTTGAGCAGACAGGAACAGTGTCGAGAGTAGTAAAGTGGCCTACTAGCCATTCATCGGTAGAGGACACGATATGATTATAAAGAAGCATCCCAAGCCTTAACTCTTAGAAGACGCACGACATGGCCATTCAACATGACAACGTCTGGAAACTCGCTGTTTTGGGACACTTTAATGGGGGGGGGGGGGGGGGGGGCTACACCTGAAGGCTATCTCGCTTATTAGTAGACCGAATTTTACCACATTTCACATATATAGCAAGCATAGTAAGGAGTCCTAAAATCCACAATTAAATTTAAGAAAAAAGTATCGTTTCCCTGGACACGGCGGCCATATTGGATTTTGTTGACATGTCTTACGTAATGAATGCCGCACTTACTGCTTATGGAAATTGATTGTTTCTTGTTGTTTTTTTTGCTTGCGTCTTCACAATAAATATCAAAAATTTGTCTGCTGTTTCTTTTCCAAACGAATTAGAAAATTTCTAATCTAATGAATTTTTTCCTGAGGTAGTTTTCAAGTTTGCAAAAACTCCGTGAAAATCCACGCTCAAGACACCACCCAAAAAAATCTATTTCACATATAAAAAATTCCACAGACCAATATTTAGTATTACATCTTCTCTTCATTCTGTGAAAATTTCATGAAGATTGGATGAAAAATGGTGGAGTTATTTAAAAAAAGTATAGAGAAAAGTCGCGTTTTGAGAAAACTGCCTTTAAAGAAAAATAAAATATTGACTTTATAAGGAAATGGTGTTGACAAACATGCCCGATATGGGAAGAAATGAGTTTTTTGGGGGTTCTTTTGCAATGAAATAGATGTAAGAGAGGTTGAGGTAGCTAAAAATGCCTACAACTCAAATATCATAATTTTGAGCAGAATCGGGACTTTGGGGGTGTAGCCCCCCCCCCCTCCCCCCGGCCCCCTTAAAAGACGAAACACAACTTTCTTATTCATACAGATCATTGAGTTATGTTTTCTTTATAAAAAAAACCTTTAAAAGACATACAAAAACACGTATACTGTAAAATAGGTAAATTGGTGGGGTTTTTCATTAGCGAATAGTAGTTCTACATGTACCACAACATCACTATTGGTCTGTTGATGATATGACGTATTATGTCAACATTTTCCAAAACGAGATCCTTGACGAACTTACGACAGGTGTTTACTCCGCAACTTTCCACGACTCCATTGACGTAGCACCAAGGGCGGTCATCATTGTTGGAAATCTCGGAATTATTGTAGGGTCTCGGGAAACCTCTGTGAAGAAATAAATCAGGAAAAACGTGCCAAACTCGGTAATGTTGAAGGAGTCGAGAGAAAAACAGGTTAAGTTATTAATACCCTACTACAGCAAAGCCTGTTTCAAACTAAAAGAAAAAAGATGAACTCGGTTTGTTCTTGGTTTGATTTGCTGGTGCAAAGTAGTTTGGGAATAACTAAATTTGTTTTTCACTTGATCGAATTCATAAGGATTTTTTTTACAATTCTTGTTTAAGTTCAGGGCTAGCACCCTGACTTCTTCTAAGAATGGACTTATTCTGGGGGTTTTTTTCACGTAACCATAAGTTGCATTTGTCAGATAAATTTCGGCACGTTCGGCTTCCGAAAAACCGAGTTTTAGATTAACAACGAGCCGATTTGCAGGGTTAAGATTATACATTTTAATAAACATTGTACCGATAGCAATGCCCTCTCGCCAAATAAACTTCCAAAATATCACATTCGTTCGTCAGTGACTGACGATGACCGTGGGTGGTTGGCGGGTGCTCTGGTGTGGTTCGCTCCTTCTTTCCAATCAAACATCATTTGTCCTGATCTCTCCTCCTTCTTTTTTGTGTATGTTACTCTATTGTAACACATCTATTCTTTGGCACGTATATAACTTTATTGTGTTGCAAGAGCCGTAAAACTCTTACGAAACTGACGATGACCAGTGCATTTACAGAGCGAAATGTTCCTGAAGCGAAACAAAAGAAATAAGTGTTAAGTGACTTGTGGCTTCTGCTTTCTCCATTATAAAAACCACCAAAGAACATGTGCTTATAAAAATTAGGACATCATTGACAACTTGTGAAAAGAGGTAATGTTTGAAAAGTGTATTGTGTTATATGTATTTACACTCTAGCACGCACATTGTGAAGCACACAAATAGCGAACGAACAGACTTTCAGGCCTCGATTTTTTAAAACATGAATATTCTTTGTATTTAAAAACATGTACATAGCAGAATTCGTACATAACGAACTTTTTTTTCACCCACATCCCCGATTTTGCTATGTGCGTACTAGACTACAGTTACCTGCAATAGTTCCTGGCATTGTGGACAGTTCCTCCGAAACCAAAGTTCAAATAATCGTCATCTGAGAAGTAATCCTTCCAGTAGTCACACTTGTTTCCAAGGACAGAAAAGCTGAGAATTCCTCTGTAGCTTTCTGGACCCTTGGTAAGGCACTCCATTGCTTTGGTGGTGGGTATTTGTTTTGAGTATTTCAAAGAGGAAAAATTATGAGTAATTTTACTTGAGAAGCAAATTTTCTGTATGAACAAATCCCCCACATTTCGACCAGGTTCAAGTTAAATTTGGGTAAATTGAATAGGCTCGTTGTTGTCGAGGTTGTTGTTTTGGTTGTTGTTGCTGTTTTTATTATGATTACTGTCTTTATTATCCCTATCGCTAGACTATTATTGTTGTAATAATGATAATCATAACAACGATAGTAATACTACTACTGATACTCATAATAATTATAATATAATAATAATAATGATAATAATAATAATAATAATAATATTATTGTTATTATTATTATTATTATTATTATTAATAATAATAATAATAATAATAATAATAATAATAATAATAATAATGATAATAATAATAATAATTATAATAATAATAATAATAATAATAATAATAATAATAATAATAATAATAATAATAATAATAATAATAATAATAATAATCATATCAATATACAACCTCAACATATTCAGTTAATAAATTAATCATATAAAGTTGATAAATAGATATAAAATTAGGCTGCAGGTTGACTAGAAATTCCAAACTCCCTTGTGTCATAAAAATATCTTGGTTTTAATGAAACTTCGAAGAAATAAAATTGAACCCTGAAGACTTTGTATTCTCAATATGAAAAAAAATCAATCTACATGTATATTATTATGTAAGAAAAATGCCAATCTTTTCAGGGGGGAGGGGGAGCACATTTGAAGGCTATCTCGCTTATTAGTGGATCATTTTTTACCAAATTTCACATATATAACAAGCATTGTGAGGAGTCTTCAAATAATATTTATCAGCAGTCAATTAAGTATTTGTTCTTTCGTCCCTAATTGCAAAGAGCACTGTGACATAATCTATGTTAAACAACATTTTGTTGTACTCTTTACGTACTTGATTAATAAAAACAAACAAACAAACAAACAAACAAAACCCCCAACCTATTTTGCTCACCTCTGTACAACGTCCAGCCAAACACTCTCACAGAACGCAGAGTGACCTGGGATGTCAAATTGGACGGAAAGAGGAACCTGGCCTTTAATGTCCTGGGGTGAGTGAGGCACTGGAATTTCTTCACCGCATAACCCACACTTAGGCTTTGTGTCTGACAGTCTTCGAAACGACCCCAGACCTTGGCTTGGAAGGTGATCTTTACCTCTTCTGAGCTGTCACTTTCTGTAAGCGAAGTAAATATATCACTGTACTGTACCTCTTGGTTTTAATATACAATGGTTTCTGTCTAAGAATAGGGGTGGAGGTGGGGTGGTGGTCCACGTCAGCTCAATTGACATCATATTGAAGTACCCAATGAATGGCCCTGGTTAAAATTCCAGAAGTGACGCTCTTGAACTTGGATCGATTTGTGGAGTTTTCAAGGGTCTCAGCTCATTTGATTCAGTCCAATCGCAGAGGGGACTTTCAATTCGGACGTTCCCGCCTCTTAAGCAACGTAATAGTGTTGATTGGGGCTGGAAATCCTGTCATAAGGGGAGACAAAGTAATGTATGGGTTATACAGACTGGATTCATAGGCAGATTTCAAGGGGCACAACTCCGTCGCGTCGCGTCGCTGTAAGTTTTATTTACACCTACATCGACAAAATTCAGATCATTTTATGAGGCGGGCTTCTGACCCTGCCTGTCAGGGACTACTCAGGCAGAGAGTGATACAGCATCCCACAGAAAGACCGAAATATTAGACAGAAATTCCCTCCTTCTCGGGAATCGATCTCGGGTCTCCTGCTTGAGAAAACGAAGCCTGTAACCGCTATACCACAAATAATTAAAGAAACAGCAACGTTTATATCGTGTGAAGTCATGGGGGAGAACAACCATGGGTGGAGCAGCTTTTGTAAGACACTCTGACTCAGTCTCTTGGACGACGTCAGAGGAGCTTGTGATTGTACCAATCAAAAACTTGGTGGTGGTGGTGGTGGTGATGGTGGTGGTGATGGTGGTGGTGTTGATGATGGTAGTTGTGTTGGTGGTGATGGTGGTGATGGTGGTGGTGGTGGTGGTGGTGGTTCTGATTATGATGGTGGTGGTGGTAGTGTTGGTGCTAGTGGTGGTAGTGTTGGTGCTAGTGGTGGTGGTGTTTCTGGTGTTGGTGCTGGTGGTAGTGATTCTGGTGGTGGTGGTGGTGGTGATGATGGTACTGGTGGTTTGGGTGGTAATAGTGCTGGTGGTGGCGATGGTGGTGATGGTGGTTCTGGTGGTGGTGGTTCTGATTATGATTGTGGTTTTCGTGGTGGTGGTTGTGGTGCTG